>NW_027489530.1:0-37265 GCF_050948215.1 Halictus rubicundus
TAGGATAGGATAGAGGATAGGATAGGATAGAGGATAGGATAGGATAGAGGATAGGATAGGATAGAGGATACGATAGGATAGAGGATAGGATAGGATAGAGGATAGGATAGGATAGAGGATAGGATAGGATAGAGGATAGGATAGGATAGAGGATAGGATAGGATACAGGATAGGATAGAGGATAGAGGATAGGATAGAGGATAGGATAGGATAGAGGATAGGATCGGATAGAGGATAGGATGGGATAGAGGATAGGATAGGATAGAGGATAGAATAGGATAGAGGATAGGGTAGGATAGAGGATAGGTTAGGAAAGGGGATAGGATAGGATAGAGGATAGGATAGGATAGAGGATAGGATAGGATAGAGGATAGGATAGGATAGAGGATAGGATAGGATAGAGGATACGATAGGATACAGGATAGGATAGGATAGAGGATAGGATAGAGGATAGGATAGAGGATAGGATAGGATAGAGGATAGGATGGGATAGAGGATAGGATAGGATAGAGGATAGAATAGGATAGAGGATAGGGTAGGATAGAGGATAGGATAGGATAGAGGATAGGATAGGATAGAGGATAGGATAGGATAGGATAGGATAGAGGATAGGGTAGGATAGAGGATATAATAGGATTGAGGAAAGGATAGGATAGAGGATAGGATAGGATAGAGGATAGGATAGGATAGAGTATACGATAGAGGATTGGATATGATAGAGGATAGGATTGAGGATACGATAGAGGATAGGATAGAGGATAGGATAAGATAGAGGACAGGATAGGATGGAGGATATGATAGGATAGATGATCGGATAGAGGATAGGATAGGATAGAGGATAGGATTGGAAAGAGGGTAGGATAGGATAGAGGATAGGATAGGATAGAGGATAGGATATGATAGAGGATAGGATAGGATAGAGGATAGGATAGGATGGAGGATAGAATAGGATAGAGGATAGGATAGGATAGAGGATAGGATAGGATAGAGGATCGGATAGAAGATAGGATAGGATAGAGGATAGGATAGGATAGAGGATAGAATAGGATAGAGGATAGGATAGGATAGAGGATAGGATAGGATAGAGAATCGGAGAGAAGATAGGATAGGATAGAGGATAGGATAGGGTAGAGGATAGTATATGATAGAGGATAGGATAGAATAGAGGATAGGATAGGATTGAGGATAGGATAGGATAGAGGATAGGATTGAGGATAGGATAGAGGATAGGATAGAGGATAGGATAGAGGATAGGATAGGATAGAGGATAGGATAGGATAAAGGATAGGGTAGGATAGGATAGAGGATAGGAAAGGATAGAGGATAGGATAGGATAGAGGATAGGATTGGATAGAGGAAAGTATAGGATAGAGGATAGGATAGGATAGAGGATAGAGGATAAAGGATAGGATAGGATAGGATAGAGGATAGGATAGGATAGAGGAGAGGATAGGATAGGATAGAGCATAGGGTAGGATAGAGGATAGGATAGGATAGGATAGAGGATAGGATAGGATAGAGGATAGGATATGATAGAGGATAGGATTGGATAGAGGATAGGATAGGATAGAGGATAGGATAAGATAGAGTATACGATAGAGGATAGGATAGAGGATAGGATCAGATAGAGGATAGGATAGGATAGAGGATATGATAGGATAGAGGATAGAATAGGATAGAGGATAGGATAGGATAGAGGATAGGATAGGATAGAGGATAGGGTAGGATAGTGGATATGACAAGACAGGGGATAGGACAGGGGGATAGGATAAGATAGAGGATAGGATAGAGGATAGAGGATAGGATAGGATAGGATAGAGGATAGGATAGGATAGAGGATAGGATAGGATAGAGGATAGGATAGGATAGAGGATAGGATAGGATACATGATAGGATAGGATAGAGGATAGGATAGAGGATAGGATAGGATAGAGAATAGGATACGATAGAGGATAGGATGGGATAGAGGATAGGATAGGATAGAGGATAGAATAGGATAGAGGATAGGGTAGGATAGAGGATAGGATAGGATAGAGGATAGGATAGGATAGAGGATAGGATAGAGTATAGGATAAGGTAGAGGATAGGATAGGATAGAGGATAGGATAGGATAGAGGATAGGATAGGATAGAGGATAGGATAGGATAGAGGATAGGATAGGATAGAGGATAGGATAGGATTACAGGATAGGATAGGATAGAGGATAGGATAGGATAGAGGATAGGATAGGATGGAGGATAGGATACAGGATAGGATAGGATAGAGGATAGGATAGGTTAGAGGATAGGATAGGATAGAGGATAGGATAGGTAAGTTGGATAGGATAGAGTATAGGATAAGGTAGAGGATAGGAGAGGGATAGAGGATTAGGATAGAGGATAGGATAGGATAGAGGATAGGATAGGATAGAGGATAGGATAGGATAGAGGATAGGATAGGATAGGATAGGATAGGATAGGATAGGAGGATAGGTATAGGATTGAGGAAAGGGACTCACGGATAGGCTCCTGCACTCACTTCGATAGGACGTTATTAGTGAGGATACGGTCACTTACGCGGATCAAGGCACTAGGCACACTTCACATAGTGCATAGATAGGATAAGAGGATCGGCTCTGGATTGCACGGTCACTAGATTAGGATAGGAGGATAGGATAGGATAGAGGGATAGGATAGATGATCAGCTAGTGCACTTCACGGCTTGCACTTGAGGATAGGATAGGAGTATAGGACTCTTCACGTCACTTCAGCGGTCATCTAGGATCAGCGTCTGGATAGGAGTCACGGCTTCACTGTAACTTCCCTGTGCACGGCACTTGCACTCGGCACGTCACTGCACGCTAGCACTGCATAGGATAGGATAGTCACTTCACGCTTGCACTCGGCACGCTGCTCTTCACCGGCAAGGCACCCTTCACGTGCTCTGCACGTCGTCACTTCACGCGGCACTCACGCGTGCACGTCACTTCACTCTGTCACTGTCAGGTTCACTCTTCACGGCACTTCACGCGGCACGCCACTTCACTCTTCACTTGACTTCACGCTGTCACTTCACGGGCTCTCGTCACGGCACGTCACTTCACTCCACTGTCACTCGTCACTTCACTGCACTCGTCACTGCACTCCTGCACTGCACTGCACTCTGCACGTCACGTCACCTGTCACTCCACTGCACTCGGCACTTCACTGCACTCTGCACTTCACTGCACTCTGCACTGCAGTGCACGCTGCACGTCACGTCACGCTGCACTGCCACTGCACTCTTCACTTCACGGCACGTCTTCACGTCACTGTCACTCTTCACTTCACTTCACTCTGCACTTCACTTGCACTCGTCACTTCACTGTCACGCTTCACCTCACGTCACTCTGTCACGTCACTTCCTCTGCACGTTCACTGCACTCTTGCACTTCACTTCACGCTTCACTGTCACTTCACGCGGCACTTCACTTCACTCTTCACTTCACTGCACCCTTCACGTCACTCTGCACTCTGTCACGTCACTCGGCACGTCACTTCACTCTTCACTGTCACTGTCACTCGTCACTCATTCACTCTTCACGTCACTTGCACCGTTCACTCCACTGCACGTCTGCACTTGACTTCACGCTTCACTTAACGTCCCTTGCACTGGCACTGCACGCTGCACTTCACTTCACTCGTGCACTTCACCTTCACTCACTTCACTCTGCACTGTCACTTCACTCTTCACCTCACTTCACCCGGCACTTCACTTCACTCGTCACTGCACTCGTCACGTCACGTCACTCTTCACTGCATGTCACTCTTCACTTCACTTCACTCTTCACTCCGTCACCGGCACTTACTCACTCTTCACGGCACTTCACTCTGCACTTCACGTCACCGGCACTTCACTTCACTGTCACTTCACTCTGCACTTGGACTTCACTCTTCACACCACTTCAATCTGTCCCTTCACTTCACTCGTCACTGCACTGCACGCTGTCACTTCACTTCACTCTACACCTCACTCTTCAATTCACATCACTCGTTCACTTCAATCTGTCACCTCACTCTGCACTGTCACTCTTCACTTCACCTCACGCGTCACGTCACTTCATTCTTCACAGCACGTCACTCATCACGTCACGTCTTCACGTCACTGCACTCTGCACTGCAATTGCCCGCGTGTACGTCACTTCACTCTGCACTGCACGTCACTCGTCACTTCACATCACTCTTCACTTCACTTCACTCTTCACTTCACTTCATTCTGCACTCCACTGCACTCTGCACTTCACGGCACTCGTCACTTCACTTCACTCTTCACTGCACTCCTCACTGTCACGTCACTCGTCACTGCACGTCACGCTTCACGCCACGTGCACTCGTCACTTCACTTCACGCTTCACTTCACTTCACTCTGCCACTGCTCTCCTCACGTCACTTCCTCGTCACTTCACTTCACGCTGTCACTACACATCACTCTGCACTGCACTCCACTCTTCACTTCACTTCAATCGTCACTTGCACTGCACGCGTCACTGTCAATGCTTCACTGTCACGTCTTCACTTCACTCTGTCACGTCACTTCACTCTTCACTGTCACTTCACCCTTCACTTTACGTCACTTCACTCTTCACTGTCCCGTCACTGCTTCACTTCACGTCACTCTTCACTTCAATGTCACTCGTCCCTACACTTCACTCTTCACTGCACTGTCACTCGTCACTCTTCACTCTTCACTTCACTGTCACTGTCACGCTTCACTTCACTTCACTCTGTCTCTTCACTTCACTTCACTCGCCACGTTACTTCACGCGTGCACTTCACTTCACTTCACTCTTCACTTCACGTCACTCTTCACTTCACAGCACTCGTCACTTCAATGCACTCTGCACGTCACTTCACTCTGCACTTCACCTCACTCTACACCTCACTCTGCACTGCACTCTTCACTTCACCTCACTCGTCACTGCACTGCACTCGTGCACATCACTGCACTCTTCACTGCCACTGTCACTCTGCACGGCACTTCACTCGTCACGTCTGCACGCTGCACTGGTACGTCACGAGTGCACAGCCCCGCCCTTGTGGCACGTCCCGGTTGCACTTCACCTCACTCTTCACTGTCACTCGTCACTCTTCACTGTCACTTCACTTCACGCTGCACGTCACTTCACTCGGCACGTCACTTCACTCTGCACTGCACTTCACGCTTCACTTCACGTCACTCTGTCACTTCACTTCACCCATCACGTCACTGCACTCTTCACTGCACTCTGCACTTCACTTCACTCTCCACTGCACCTCACTCTTCACTTCATGTGCACTCTTCACGTCACTTCACTCTTCACTCCACTTGCACTCTTCACGTTACTGTCACTCGTCACTGCACTGTCACTCTGCACTTCACTTCACTCGTCACGTCACTCTACACTTCACCTTACGCTGCACTTCACTGTCACTCTTCACACCACTGTCACGCTGCACTTTCACGTGCACTCTGCCCTTGCACTTCCCTCTTCACTTCACTTCACTCGTTCACTTCACTTCACTCTTCACTTCACGCTTCACTTCACGTCACGTCTTCACTTGCACGTCACGCTTCACTTCACTTGCACTCTGCACTTCACTTCACGCTGTCACTTCACTTCACTCTTCACTTCACGTCACCCTTCACGTCACTTCACTCTGCACTTCACGTCACTCTTCACTGTCACGTCATTCTTCACTTCACCCTTCACTTCACTTCAGCTGTCACTTCACGGAACTCGTCACTTCACTTCACTCTTCACTTCACTTACCAATTCACTTCACTCTACACTTCACCTTACTCTTCACATCACTGCACTCTTCACACCACTTCACTCTTCACGTCACTTCACTCTTCACTTCACTGTCACTCTTCACTTCACTTCACCCTGTCACTGCCACTTCACTCTTCACTGCACGTTACTCTTCACTGCACTGCACTCGTCACTGCACTGCACTCTGCACACCACTTCAAGTCTTCCCTGTCACTGCACGCTGCACGTTCACTTCACTCTTCACCTCACTTCACTCTTCACTTCACTTCACTCTTCACGTCACTTCACTCTGCACTTCACTGTCACTCGGCACTTCACTTCACTCTGCACTGCACGTCACTCTTCACGTGCACTGCACGCCTTCACTTCACGTCACTCTCACTTCACTCTGTCACTTCACTTCACTCTTGCACTTCACTTCACTCTTCACTTCACTGGCACTCTGCACTTCACTTCACTCTTCACTTCACTGCACTCTGCACTTCACTTCACCCTGCACTGTCACTGCACTCTTCACTGCACTTCACTCTTCACGTCACGTCACTCTTCACTTCACGTCACTCTTCACCTCACTGCACTCTTCACTGCACTTCACTCTGCACTTCACTTCACTCTTCACTTCACTCACTCTTCACGTCACTTCACTCGTCACTGCACTTCACTCTGTCACGTCACTTCACGCTTCACTTCACTTCACTCTTCACCGCACTTCACTCTTCACTTCACTTCACTCTGTCACGTCACTTCACTCTTCACGTCACTTCACTCTTCACTTCACTTCACTCTTCACTCACGTCACTCTTCACTTCACGTCACCCGTGCACTTCACTTCACTCTGCACTTCACTGTCACTCTTGCACTGTCACTGCACTCTTCACTTCACTTCACTCTGTCACCTCACTTCACTCTTCACGTCACTTCACTTCTTCACTTCACTGTCACTCTTCACTGTCACGTCACTCTTCACTGCACTTCACGCGTCACTGTCACTTCACGCTTCACTTCACGTCACCCTTCACTTCACGTCACTCGTTCACTTCACTCTTCACTTCACTTCACTCTGCACGTCACGTTCACTCTGTCACTTCATTTCACTCGTCACGTCACTGTCACTCGTTCACGCCACTTCACTCTTCACTTTACTTCACCCGTGCACTGCACTTCCCTTGTCACTTCACGTCACTCTTCACGGCTCTCACGTCACCGTCACTTCACTTCACGTCTTCACGTCACTCTGTCACTGCACTTGCACGTCTTCACCTCACTTCACCCGTCACTTCACTGCACTCTTCACTTCACTGCACTCTGCACGTCACTTCACGCTTCACTTCACTTCACCTTCACGTCACGTCACCGTCACTGTCACGTCACGTTCACTTCACTTCCGCACTGCACTTCACTCTTCACTTCACTGCACTCGTCACGTCACTTCACTCTTCACTTCACTGCACTCTGTCACCTCACGTGCACTCTTCACTGCACTTCACGCTTCACGGCACTGCACGCTGCACTTCACTGTCACTCTTCACTGTCACTGCACTCGTCACGTCACTTCACTCTTCACGTCACCGGTCACTTCACGTGCACCTTCACTCTTCACTTCACTCTGCACTTCACTTCACTCGGTCACTGTCACTCACTCGTCACTTCAGTTCACTCTTCACTTCACTGCACTCTTCACTCCACTGCACTCGTCACTTACTTCACCCTTCACTGCACGTCCCTGTCACTGCACTTCACGCTTCACTTCACTTCACTCTTCACGTCACTTCACGCGTCACTGCACTTCACTCTTCACGTCACTTCACTCTTCACCTCACGTCACCCTGCACTTCACTTCACTCTTCACTGTCACGCTGCACTGTCACTGCACTCTTCACTTCATTGCACTCTTCACTTCACTTCACTCGTCACTCCACTTCACTCTTCACTTACTTCACTCTGCACGTCACGTTCACTCGTCACTCACTGCACTCGTCACTTCACGTCACTTCACTTCACTCTGCACTGTGACTGTCACTCTGTCACACCACGTCAATCTTCCCGTCACGTTCACGCGTTCACTTCACTGCACTCTGCAGCGTCACTTCACGCTACACCTCACTCTTCAATGTCACATCACTCTTGCACTTCAATCTGCACCTCACTCTTCACTTCACGCTGCACTTCACCTCACTCTTCACTTCACTGCATTCTTCACTTCACTGTCACTCGTCACTGCACTGTCACTCGTCACTTCACCGTCACGTCACGTCTTCACTGCACTGCACTCTTGCACTGTCACTTCACTCTTCACTGCACTCGTCACGTCACTTCACTCTGCACTTCACTGTCACTCTGCACTTCACTGCACTCTTCACGTCACTTTCACTCTTCACTTCACTCACTCTTCACGTCACTTCACTCTGCACGTCACTCACGCGTGCACTTCACTTGCACGCTTCACTCACTTGCACTCTTCACTTCACTTCACTCTTCACTTCACTGCACTCTTCACTGCACGTTCACTGCTTCACTTCACTTCAGCTCTGCTTCACTTCACTCGCTTCACTCACTTCACTCGTCACTGTCACTGTCACTCTTCACGTCACTGTCACGCGTCACTGCACTTCACGTCTTCACTTCACTGCACGTCTTCACTTCACGGCACTCTTCACGTTCACTTGCACTCTTCACTTCACTTCACCCTGCACTTCACGTTCACGCTTCTTCACTCGTCACTTCACTCACGCTTCACTTCACTTCACTCTTCACGTCATTCAGCTCTTCTTCACTTCACGTCGTGCACTTCACTTCACGCTCACTTCCACTGCACTTGCACGTACGTCTCTCTCACTGCACTTCACTCTTCACGTGTACTTCACGATTCACAGCCCTCCTTCACTGTCCCTTGTCACTGTCACCCTCTCGTCACTGCACTCTTCACGCTTCACTTCACGGCACTGCACGCTTCACTTCACGTCACTCTTCACTTCACTTCACTCTTCACTTCACTTCACGCTTCTCTTCACTTCACGCTTCACTTCACCTCACTCTGTCACGTCACGTCACTCTTCACAGCACTGTCACGCTTCACTCACTTCACTCGTCACTGTCACGTCAGCTCTTCACGTCACTTCACTCTTCACTTACTTCACTGTTCACATCCCCGCCCTTTGCACTTCCCTGTGCACGTCACCGCACTCTGCACGCACTCTTCACTCTTCACTTCACTGCACGGCACTCTTCACTTCACTTCACTCGTCACTGCACTGCACTCTGCACGTCACTTCACTCTCCACGTCACCTCACTCGTCACTGCATGTCACTCTTCACTTGCACTTCACTCTTCACTCCACTTCACTCGTCACTTTACGTGCACTCTGTCACTTCACTGCACTCTTCACGTCACTTCACTCTGCACTGTCACGCTACACTGCACCTGACTCTTGCACTGCACTTCACTCGTCACACCACTTCACTCTTCACGTTCACTTCACTCGTCCCGTCACTGTCCCTCTTCACTGCACGTCACGTCTTCACGTCACGGCACTCTTCACGTCACTCTTCACTGTCACTTCACTCTTCACTGCACTTCACTCTGCACTGTCAATTCCCTCGTACTTCACTTCACTCTTCACTTCACGTGCACTCTGCACTTCACAGCACTCGTTCACTTCACGGCACTCGTCACTGCACTTCAGTCTTCACGCCACTTCACTCTTCACGTTCACGGCACTGTCACTTCACTTCACGTCACGTCACTCTTCACTGTACGTCACTCTTCACCTCACTGTCACGCTTCAGCTTCATTTCACTTCGTCACTGCACGTCACTCTGCACGCCACTTCACGCTTCACGTGACGGCACCCGTCACTTCACTTCCCTTTCACTTCACTTCACGCTGCACTTCACTTCACTCTGTCACGGCACTTCACTCTTCACTTCACTTCACTCTGCACTGCACGTCACTCTGCACCTCACTTCACCCTTCACTGCACGTCACTCTTCACTTCACGTCTTCACGTCACGTCACTCGGCACTTCAGTGGCACGCTTCACTTCACTTCACTCGTCACTCCACTGCACTCGTCACGTACTTCACTCTGCACTCACTGCACGCTGCACGTCACTTCACTCTTCACTTCACTTCACTTCACGTCACTCTTCACTTGTACTTCACTCTTCACACCACTTCAATCTTCCCTGTCACTTCACTCTGTCACTGTCACGTCACTCTGCACTTCACTTCACTCGACACCTCACTCTTCAATGTCACATCACTCTTCACTCAATCTTCACCGCACGCTGCACGTCACGCTTCACTGTCACCTCACTCTGCACTTCACTGCAGGCTTCACTGCACTTCACTCGTCACTGCACGTCACTCTTCACTGCACGTCAGCTTCACTCTTCACTTCACTTCACTCTGCACGCACTTCACGTCACGTCACTTCACGTCACTGTCACTCTTCACTTCACTTCACGTCTGCACTTCACTTCACTCTTCTCTTCACTTCACTCGTCACTTCACTTCACTCGGCACGTCTCGTCACTCACGTCACGCGCACTCACTTCACCGTCACTTCACGTCTTCACGTCACTGCACTCTGCACTGCACTGCACTCTGCACTTCACTGCACTCTTCACGGCACTTCACTCTTCACGTGCACTTCATTCACGCTTCACTTCACGTCACGTCGTCACACCACGTCAAGCTTCCCTCACTTCACCGTCACTGTACTTCACTCTTCACACCACGTCAATCGTCCTTCACTGCACTCTGCACTGCACTGTCACGCTTCACTGCACTTCACTCTACACCTCACTCTGCAATTCACATCACTCGTCACGTCATCGTCACCGCACTCTTCACTTCACTCTGCACGTCACCTCACTCTTCACTTCACTTCATGCTTCACGTCACTTCACTCTGCACTGCACGTCACTCTTCACTCACTTCACTTCACTCTTCACGTCACTTCACGCTTCCTGCACTTCACGCTTCACGGCACTCTGCACTTCACGTCACTCGTCACGTCACTGCACTCTTCACTTCACTTCACTCTTCACGTCACTTCACGTCTTCACTTCACTTCACTCTTCACTCACTTCACGTCTCACTTCACTCTTCACTGTCACGTCACCTGCACTCACGTCACTCTTCACCTCACTTCACTCTTCACGTTCACGTGCACGCTGCACGTCACTGCACTCTGCACTTCACTTCACTCTGTCACTTCACGTGCATTTCACTCTTGCACTTCACTGTCACTCTGCACACCACTTCAATCGTCCCTGTCACTTCACTCTGTCACTTCACTTCACTCTTCACTTCACTTCACTCTGCACTTCACTTCACTCGTCACTTCACTTCACTCTTGCACTTCACTTCACTCTGCACTTCACTGCACCGTCACTGTCACTGTCACTCGTCACTGCACTCGTCACGTCACGTCTCGGCACTCACGTCACTCGTCACTGCTTCACGCTGCACTTCACGTCACGCTTCACTTCACTTCACTCGTCACTCCACTTCACTCTTCACGTACGTCACTCTGCACGGTCACTTCACCTTCACTTCTTCACTTGCACAGCCCCTCCCTGTGCACTTCCCGTTCACGGCACCGCACTCTTCACGCACTCGTCTCTTCACGTCACTTCACTCGTCACTTCACTGCTCTTCACTGCACTGCACGTCTTCACTTCACTGCACTCTGCACTTCACTTCACTCTGTCACGTCACCTCACTCTGCACTTCACTGCACGCGTCACATCACTTCACTCTTCACTCCACTTCACGCGTCACTGCACTTCACGCTTGCACGTCACTGCACTCTTCACTTGACTTCACTATTCACATCCCCTCCCGTTGTCACTTCCCGTGTCACTTCACCTCACTCGTCACGCTTCACGCGTCACTCACTGCACTTCACGTGCACTTCACTGCACGCTTCACTTCACTGCACTCTTCACTTCACGTCACTCGTCACTTCACTTCACGCGTCCACTTCCACCGCACTCTGTCACTTCAGGTCACTCTGCACGTCACTGTCACTCGTGCACTCCACTGCCACACACACCCCCCCCCCCCCCGGCTGCGTGCGGCCCCGCTCTCGCAACCACAACACACCACACACCACACCACACCACACACCCCACCACACCACACACGACACCACAACACACACCACACCACACCACACACCACACCACACCACACACCACACCACACCACACACCACACCACACCACACACCACACCACACCACACCACACACCACACACCACACCACACACAACACCACACCCCTTGACCACACCCCAGACAAGACCACACCCCACACCACCCCACTCCACACTCCACACCACACCACACACCACACCACACCACATCACCACTCACCACACACCACACCACTCACACACCACACCTCACCACACGCAACTCCACACCACACACCACACCACACCTCACACCACACCACACCACTCACCACACCTCACCACACTCTCACCACACCTCCAATCCACACCACACCTCTATCCACTCACCCATCCACACACAACACCTCACTCCCATGACCTCACCCCAGTCTAGTCCACCCCACACCACACCCTCACCACTAACCTCACCCATCCTCTATCCTACCCTATCCTCTATCCTATACTAACCACTCACTCCTCACCTAACCTCAATCCATCCTATCCTCATCCCTACCACTCCTCAATCCAATCCTATCCTCTATCCGATCCTATCCTCTATCCAATCCTCTATCCTATCCTATCCAGTATCCTATCCTATCCACTATCCTATCCAATCCTCTATCCTATCCTATCCTCTATCCTATCCTATCCTCTATCCTATCCAATCCTCTATCCTATCCTTCCTCTATCCATCCTTTCCTCAATCCTATATATCCTCTATCCTATCCTATCCTCTATCCCATCCTATCCTATCCTCTATCCTATCCTATCCTCTATCCTATCCTATCCTCTATCCTATCCTATCCTCTATCCTATATTATCCTCTATCCTATCCTATCCTGTATCCTATCCTATCCTCTATCCTATCCTATCCTCTATCCTATCCTATCCTCTATCCTATCCTATCCTCTATCCTATCCTATCCTCTATCCTATCCTATCCTCTATCCTATCCTATCCTCTATCCTATCCTATCCTCTATCCTATCCTCTATCCTATCCTATCCTCTATCCTATCCTATCCTCTATCCTATCCTATCCTATCCTCTATCCTATCCTATCCTCTATCCTATCCTATCCTCCATCCTATCCTATCCTCTATCTTATCCTATCCTCTATCCTATCCTCTATCGTATCCTCAATCCTATCCTCTATCATATCCAATCCTCTATCGTATACTCTATCCTATCCTATCCTCTATCCTATCCTATCCTCTATCCTATCCTTTCCTCAATCCTATTATATCCTCTATTCCTACCCTATCCTCTATCCTATCCTTTCCTCAATCCTATTATATCCTCTATCCTATCCTATCCTCTATCCCATCCTATCCTATCCTCTATCCTATCCTATCCTCTATCCTATCCTATCCTCTATCCTATCCTATCCTCTATCCTATATTATCCTCTATCCTATCCTATCCTGTATCCTATCCTATCCTCTATCCTATCCTATCCTCTATCCTATCCTATCCTCTATCCTATCCTATCCTCTATCCTATCCTATCCTCTATCCTATCCTATCCTCTATCCTATCCTATCCTCTATCCTATCCTATCCTCTATCCTATCCTCTATCCTATCCTATCCTCTATCCTATCCTATCCTCTATCCTATCCTATCCTATCCTCTATCCTATCCTATCCTCTATCCTATCCTATCCTCCATCCTATCCTATCCTCTATCTTATCCTATCCTCTATCCTATCCTCTATCGTATCCTCAATCCTATCCTCTATCATATCCAATCCTCTATCGTATACTCTATCCTATCCTATCCTCTATCCTATCCTATCCTCTATCCTATCCTTTCCTCAATCCTATTATATCCTCTATCCTACCCTATCCTCTATCCTATCCTATCCTATCCTATCCTCTATCCTATCCTATCCTCTATCCTATCCTATCCTCTATCCTACCCTATCCTCTATCCTATTCTATCCTCTATCCTATCCTATCCTCTATCCCATCCTATCCTCTATCCTATCCTATCCTCTATCCTATCCTCTATCCTATCCTATCCTGTATCCTATCGTATCCTCTATCCTATCCTATCCTCTATCCTATCCTATCCTCTATCCTATCCTATCCTCTATCCTATCCTATCCTCTATCCTATCCTATCCCCTTTCCTATCCTATCCTGTATCCTACCCTATCCTCTATCCTATTCTATCCTCTATCCTATCCTATCCTCTATCCCATCCTATCCTCTATCCGATCGTATCCTCTATCCTACCCTATCCTCTATCCTATCCTATCCTATCCTATCCTCTATCCTATCCTATCCTCTATCCTATTCTATCCTCCATCCTATCCTATCCTCTATCCTATCCTATCCTCTATCATATCCTATCCTCTATCCTATCCTATCCTCTATCCTATCCTACCTCTTTCCAATCCTATCCTCTATCCTATCCTATCCTCTATCCTATCCTATCCTCTATCCTATCCTCTATCCTATCCTATCCTCTATCCTATCCTATCCTCTTTCCTATCCTTTCCTCTATCCTATCCTATCCTCTATCCTATTATATCCTCTATCCTATCCTATCCTCTACCTTATCCTATACTCTATCCTATCCTCTATCCTATCCTATCCTCTATCCTATCCTATCCTCTATCCTACCCTATCCTCTATCCTATTCTATCCTCTATCCTATCCTATCCTCTATCCCATCCTATCCTCTATCGTATCCTATTCTCTATCCTATCCTATCCTCTATCCTATCCTATCCTCTATCCTATCCTATCCTCTATCCTATCCTATCCTATCCTCTATCCTCTATCCTATCCTCTATCTTATCCTATCCCCTGTCCTATCCCCTGTCTTGTCATATCCACTATCCTACCCTATCCTCTATCCTATCCTATCCTCTATCCTATCCTATCCTCTATCCTATTCTATCCTCTATCCTATCATATCCTCTATCCTATCCTATCCTCTAGCTTATCCTATCCTCTATCCTATCCTATCCTCTATCCTATCCTATCCTCTATCCTATCCTATCCTCTATCCTATCCTATCCTCTATCCTATCCTATCCTATCCTCTATCCTCTATCCTATCCTCTATCTTATCCTATCCCCTGTCCTATCCCCTGTCTTGTCATATCCACTATCCTACCCTATCCTCTATCCTATCCTATCCTCTATCCTACCCTATCCTCTATCCTATTCTATCCTCTATCCTATCCTATCCTCTATCCTATCCTATCCTCTATCCCATCCTATCCTCTATCCTATCCTATCCTCTATCCGATCCTATCCTCTATCCTATCCTCTATCCTATCCTATCCTGTATCCTATCCTATCCTCTATCCTATCCTATCCTCTATCCTATCCTATCCTCTATCCTATCCTATCCTCTATCCTATCCTATCCTCTATCCTATCCTATCCTCTATCCTATCCTTTCCTCAATCCTATTATATCCTCTATCCTATCCTATCCTCTATCCCATCCTATCCTATCCTCTATCCTATCCTATCCTCTATCCTATCCTATCCTCTATCCTATCCTATCCTCTATCCTATATTATCCTCTATCCTATCCTATCCTGTATCCTATCCTATCCTCTATCCTATCCTATCCTCTATCCTATCCTATCCTCTATCCTATCCTATCCTCTATCCTATCCTATCCTCTATCCTATCCTATCCTCTATCCTATCCTATCCTCTATCCTATCCTCTATCCTATCCTATCCTCTATCCTATCCTATCCTCTATCCTATCCTATCCTATCCTCTATCCTATCCTATCCTCTATCCTATCCTATCCTCCATCCTATCCTATCCTCTATCTTATCCTATCCTCTATCCTATCCTCTATCGTATCCTCAATCCTATCCTCTATCATATCCAATCCTCTATCGTATACTCTATCCTATCCTATCCTCTATCCTATCCTATCCTCTATCCTATCCTTTCCTCAATCCTATTATATCCTCTATCCTACCCTATCCTCTATCCTATCCTATCCTATCCTATCCTCTATCCTATCCTATCCTCTATCCTATCCTATCCTCTATCCTACCCTATCCTCTATCCTATTCTATCCTCTATCCTATCCTATCCTCTATCCCATCCTATCCTCTATCCTATCCTATCCTCTATCCTATCCTCTATCCTATCCTATCCTGTATCCTATCGTATCCTCTATCCTATCCTATCCTCTATCCTATCCTATCCTCTATCCTATCCTATCCTCTATCCTATCCTATCCTCTATCCTATCCTATCCCCTTTCCTATCCTATCCTGTATCCTACCCTATCCTCTATCCTATTCTATCCTCTATCCTATCCTATCCTCTATCCCATCCTATCCTCTATCCGATCCTATCCTCTATCCTATCCTATCCTCTATCCTATCCTCTATCCTATCCTATCCTGTATCCTATCCTATCCTCTATCCTATCCTATCCTCTATCCTATCCTATCCTCTATCCTATCCTATCCTCTATCCTATCCTATCCTCTATCCTATCCTATCCTCTATCCTATCGTATCCTCTATCCTATCCTATCCTCTATCCTATCCTATCCTCTATCCTATCCTATCCTCTATCCTATCCTATCCTGTATCCTATCCTATCCTCTATCCTATCCTATCCTGTATCCTATCCTATCCTCTATCCTATCCTATCCTCTATCCTATCCTATCCTCTATCCTATCCTATCCTCTATCCTATCCTATCCTGTATCCTATCGTATCCTCTATCCTATCCTATCCTCTATCCTATCCTATCCTCTATCCTATCCTATCCTCTATCCTATCCTATCCTCTATCCTATCCTATCCCCTTTCCTATCCTATCCTGTATCCTACCCTATCCTCTATCCTATTCTATCCTCTATCCTATCCTATCCTCTATCCATCCTATCCTCTATCCGATCCTATCCTCTATCCTATCCTATCCTCTATCCTATCCTCTATCCTATCCTATCCTGTATCCTATCCTATCCTCTATCCTATCCTATCCTCTATCCTATCCTATCCTCTATCCTATCCTATCCTCTATCCTATCCTATCCTCTATCCTATCCTATCCTCTATCCTATCGTATCCTCTATCCTATCCTATCCTCTATCCTATCCTATCCTCTATCCTATCCTATCCTCTATCCTATCCTATCCTGTATCCTATCCTATCCTCTATCCTATCCTATCCTCTATCCTATCCTATCCTCTATCCTATCCTATCCTCTATCCTATCCTATCCTCTATCCTATCCTATCCTCTATCCTATCGTATCCTCTATCCTATCCTATCCTCTATCCTATCCTATCCTCTATCCTATCCTATCCTCTATCCTATCCTATCCTCTATCCTATCCTATCCTCTATCCTATCCTATCCTCTATCCTATCCTATCCTCTATCCTATCGTATCCTCTATCCTATCCTATCCTCTATCCTATCCTATCCTCTATCCTATCCTATCCTCTATCCTATCCTATCCTGTATCCTATCCTATCCTCTATCCTATCCTATCCTCTATCCTATCCTATCCTCTATCCCATCCTATCCTCTATCCGATCCTATCCTCTATCCTATCCTATCCTCTATCCTATCCTCTATCCTATCCTATCCTGTATCCTATCCTATCCTCTATCCTATCCTATCCTCTATCCTATCCTATCCTCTATCCTATCCTATCCTCTATCCTATCCTATCCTCTATCCTATCCTATCCTCTATCCTATCGTATCCTCTATCCTATCCTATCCTCTATCCTATCCTTTCCTCAATCCTATTATATCCTCTATCCTATCCTATCCTCTATCCTATCCTATCCTCTACCCTATCCTATCCTCTATCCTATCCTATCCTTTATCCTATCCTATCCTCTATCCTATCCTATCCTCTATCCTATCCTATCCTCTATCCTATTATATCCTCTATCCTATCATATCCTCTACCTTATCCTATACTCTATCCTATCCAATTACCTATCCTATCCTCTATCCTATCCTATCCTCTAACCTATCCTATCCTCTATCCTATCCTATCCTGTATCCTATCCTCCATCCTATCCTATCCTCTATCCTATCCTATCCTCTATCCTATCCTATCCTGTATCCTATCCTATCCTCTATCCTATCCTATCCTCTATCCTATCCTATCCTCTATCCTATCCTATCCTCTATCCTATCCTATCCTCTATCCTATCCTATCCTCTATCCTATCCTCTATCCTATCCTATCCTCTATCCTATCCTATCCTCTTTCCTATCCTTTCCTCTATCCTATCCTATCCTCTATCCTATTATATCCTCTATCCTATCCTATCCTCTACCTTATCCTATACTCTATCCTATCCTCTATCCTATCCTATCCTCTATCCTATCCTATCCTCTATCCTACCCTATCCTCTATCCTATTCTATCCTCTATCCTATCCTATCCTCTATCCCATCCTATCCTCTATCGTATCCTATTCTCTATCCTATCCTATCCTCTATCCTATCCTCTATCCTATCCTATCATGTATCCTATCCTATCCTCTATCCTATCCTATCCTCTATCCTATCCTATCCTCTATCCTATCCTATCCTCTATCCTATCCTATCCTCTATCCTATCCTATCCTATCCTCTATCCTCTATCCTATCCTCTATCTTATCCTATCCCCTGTCCTATCCCCTGTCTTGTCATATCCACTATCCTACCCTATCCTCTATCCTATCCTATCCTCTATCCTATCCTATCCTCTATCCTATTCTATCCTCTATCCTATCATATCCTCTATCCTATCCTATCCTCTATCTGATCCTATCCTCTATCCTATCCTCTATCGTATACTCTATCTTATCCTATCCTCTATCCTATCCTATCCTCTATCCAATCCTATCCTCTATCATATCCTATCCTCTATCCTATCCTATCCTCTATCCTATCCTATCCTATCCTCTATCCTACCCTATGCTCTATCCTATCCTATCCTCTCCTCTATCCTATCCTATCCTCTATCCTATCCTATCCTATCCTCTATCCTCTATCCTCTATCCTATCCTATCCTCTATCCTATACTTTCCTCTATCCAATCCTATCCTCTATCCTATCCTATCCTCTATCCTTTCCTATCCTCTATCCTATCCTACCCTATCCTTTATCCTATCCTATCCTCTATCCTATCCTATCCTCTATCCTATCCTCTATCCTATCCTCAATCCTATCCTCTATCCTATCCTATCCTCAATCCTATCCTATCCTCTATTCTATCCTATCCTCTATCATATACTATCCTCTATCCTATCCTATCCTCTATCCTATCCTATCTTCTCTCCGATTCTCTATCCTATCCTATCCTCTATCCTATCCTATCCTCTATCCTATTCTATCCTCTATCCTATCCTATCCTCTATCCTATCCTATCTTCTATCCGATCCTCTATCCTATCCTATCCTCTATCCTATCCTATCCTCTATCCTATTCTATCCTCCATCCTATCCTATCCTCTATCCTATCCTATCCTCTATCATATCCTATCCTCTATCCTATCCTATCCTCTATCCTATCCTACCCTCTTTCCAATCCTATCCTCTATCCTATCCTATCCTCTATCCGATCATCTATCCTATCATATCCTCCATCCTATCCTATCCTCTATCTTATCCTATCCTCTATCCTATCCTCTATCGTATCCTCAATCCTATCCTCTATCATATCCAATCCTCTATCGTATACTCTATCCTATCCTATCCTCTATCCTATCCTATCCTCTATCCTATCCTTTCCTCAATCCTATTATATCCTCTATCCTACCCTATCCTCTATCCTATCCTATCCTATCCTATCCTCTATCCTATCCTATCCTCTATCCTATCCTATCCTCTATCCTACCCTATCCTCTATCCTATTCTATCCTCTATCCTATCCTATCCTCTATCCCATCCTATCCTCTATCCTATCCTATCCTCTATCCTATCCTCTATCCTATCCTATCCTGTATCCTATCGTATCCTCTATCCTATCCTATCCTCTATCCTATCCTATCCTCTATCCTATCCTATCCTCTATCCTATCCTATCCTCTATCCTATCCTATCCCCTTTCCTAACCTATCCTCTATCCTACCCTATCCTCTATCCTATTCTATCCTCTATCCTATCCTATCCTCTATCCCATCCTATCCTCTATCCGATCCTATCCTCTATCCTATCCTATCCTCTATCCTATCCTCTATCCTCTATCCTATCCTGTATCCTATCCTATCCTCTATCCTATCCTATCCTCTATCCTATCCTATCCTCTATCCTATCCTATCCTCTATCCTATCCTATCCTCTATCCTATCCTATCCTCTATCCTATCGTATCCTCTATCCTATCCTATCCTCTATCCTATCCTATCCTCTATCCTATCCTATCCTCTATCCTATCCTATCCTCTATCCTATCCTATCCTCTATCCTATTCTATCCTCTATCCTATCCTATCCTCTATCCCATCCTATCCTCTATCCTATCCTATCCTCTATCCTATCCTATCCTCTATCCTATTCTATCCTCTATCCTATCCTATCCTCTATCCTATCCTATCTTCTATCCGATCCTCTATCCTATCCTATCCTCTATCCTATTCTATCCTCTATCCTATCCTATCCTCTATCCTATCCTATCCTCTATCCTACCCTATCCTCTATCCTATTCTATCCTCTATCCTATCCTATCCTCTATCCCATCCTATCCTCTATCCTATCCTATCCTCTATCCTATCCTCTATCCTATCCTCTATCCTATCCTATCCTGTATCCTATCGTATCCTCTATCCTATCCTATCCTCTATCCTATCCTATCCTCTATCCTATCCTATCCTCTATCCTATCCTATCCTCTATCCTATCCTATCCCCTTTCCTAACCTATCCTCTATCCTACCCTATCCTCTATCCTATTCTATCCTCTATCCTATCCTATCCTCTATCCCATCCTATCCTCTATCCGATCCTATCCTCTATCCTATCCTATCATCTATCCTATCCTCTATCCTATCCTATCCTCTATCCTATCCTATCCTCTATCCTATCCTATCCTATCCTCTATCCTATCCTATCCTCTATGCTATCCTATCCTATATCCTATATCCTATCCTATCCTCTATCCTATCCTATCCTCTACCCTATCCTATCCTCTATCCTATCCTATCCTCTATCCTATCCTTTCCTCAATCCTATTATATCCTCTATCCTATCCTATCCTATCCTCTACCCTATCCTATCCTCTATCCTATCCTATCCTTTATCCTATCCTATCCTCTATCCTATCCTATCCTCTATCCTATCCTATCCTCTATCCTATTATATCCTCTATCCTATCCTATCCTCTACCTTATCCTATACTCTATCCTATCCAATTACCTATCCTATCCTCTATCCTATCCTATCCTCTAACCTATCCTATCCTCTATCCTATCCTATCCTGTATCCTATCCTCCATCCTATCCTATCCTCTATCCTATCCTATCCTCTATCCTATCCTATCCTGTATCCTATCCTATCCTCTATCCTATCCTATCCTCTATCCTATCCTATCCTCTATCCTATCCTATCCTCTATCCTATCCTATCCTCTATCCTATCCTATCCTCTACCTTATCCTATACTCTATCCTATCCTCTATCCTATCCTATCCTCTATCCTATCCTATCCTCTATCCTACCCTATCCTCTATCCTATTCTATCCTCTATCCTATCCTATCCTCTATCCCATCCTATCCTCTATCGTATCCTATTCTCTATCCTATCCTATCCTCTATCCTATCCTCTATCCTATCCTATCATGTATCCTATCCTATCCTCTATCCTATCCTATCCTCTATCCTATCCTATCCTCTATCCTATCCTATCCTCTATCCTATCCTATCCTATCCTCTATCCTCTATCCTATCCTCTATCTTATCCTATCCCCTGTCCTATCCCCTGTCTTGTCATATCCACTATCCTACCCTATCCTCTATCCTATCCTATCCTCTATCCTATCCTATCCTCTATCCTATTCTATCCTCTATCCTATCATATCCTCTATCCTATCCTATCCTCTATCTGATCCTATCCTCTATCCTATCCTCTATCGTATACTCTATCTTATCCTATCCTCTATCCTATCCTATCCTCTATCCAATCCTATCCTCTATCATATCCTATCCTCTATCCTATCCTATCCTCTATCCTATCCTATCCTATCCTCTATCCTACCCTATGCTCTATCCTATCCTATCCTCTCCTCTATCCTATCCTATCCTCTATCCTATCCTATCCTATCCTTTATCCTCTATCCTCTATCCTATCCTATCCTCTATCCTATACTTTCCTCTATCCAATCCTATCCTCTATCCTATCCTATCCTCTATCCTTTCCTATCCTCTATCCTATCCTACCCTATCCTTTATCCTATCCTATCCTCTATCCTATCCTATCCTCTATCCTATCCTCTATCCTATCCTCTATCCTATCCTCAATCCTATCCTCTATCCTATCCTATCCTCAATCCTATCCTATCCTCTATTCTATCCTATCCTCTATCATATACTATCCTCTACCCTATCCTATCCTCTATCCTATCCTATCTTCTCTCCGATTCTCTATCCTATCCTATCCTCTATCCTATCCTATCCTCTATCCTATTCTATCCTCTATCCTATCCTATCCTCTATCCTATCCTATCTTCTATCCGATCCTCTATCCTATCCTATCCTCTATCCTATCCTATCCTCTATCCTATTCTATCCTCCATCCTATCCTATCCTCTATCCTATCCTATCCTCTATCATATCCTATCCTCTATCCTATCCTATCCTCTATCCTATCCTACCCTCTTTCCAATCCTATCCTCTATCCTATCCTATCCTCTATCCGATCATCTATCCTATCATATCCTCCATCCTATCCTGTCCTCTATCTTATCCTATCCTCTATCCTATCCTCTATCGTATCCTCAATCCTATCCTCTATCATATCCAATCCTCTATCGTATACTCTATCCTATCCTATCCTCTATCCTATCCTATCCTCTATCCTATCCTTTCCTCAATCCTATTATATCCTCTATCCTACCCTATCCTCTATCCTATCCTATCCTATCCTATCCTCTATCCTATCCTATCCTCTATCCTATCCTATCCTCTATCCTACCCTATCCTCTATCCTATTCTATCCTCTATCCTATCCTATCCTCTATCCCATCCTATCCTCTATCCTATCCTATCCTCTATCCTATCCTCTATCCTATCCTCTATCCTATCCTATCCTGTATCCTATCGTATCCTCTATCCTATCCTATCCTCTATCCTATCCTATCCTCTATCCTATCCTATCCTCTATCCTATCCTATCCTCTATCCTATCCTATCCCCTTTCCTAACCTATCCTCTATCCTACCCTATCCTCTATCCTATTCTATCCTCTATCCTATCCTATCCTCTATCCCATCCTATCCTCTATCCGATCCTATCCTCTATCCTATCCTATCCTCTATCCTATCCTCTATCCTCTATCCTATCCTGTATCCTATCCTATCCTCTATCCTATCCTATCCTCTATCCTATCCTATCCTCTATCCTATCCTATCCTCTATCCTATCCTATCCTCTATCCTATCGTATCCTCTATCCTATCCTATCCTCTATCCTATCCTATCCTCTATCCTATCCTATCCTCTATCCTATCCTATCCTCTATCCTATCCTATCCTCTATCCTATTCTATCCTCTATCCTATCCTATCCTCTATCCCATCCTATCCTCTTTCCTATCCTATCCTCTATCCTATCCTATCCTCTATCCTATTCTATCCTCTATCCTATCCTATCCTCTATCCTATCCTATCTTCTATCCTATCCTCTATCCTATTCTATCCTCTATCCTATCCTATCCTCTATCCTATACTATCCTCTATCCTATCCTATCCTCTATCCTATCCTATCCTCTATCCTATCCTACCCTCTTTCCAATCCTAACCTCTATCCTATCCTATCCTCTATCCGATCATCTATCCTATCATATCCTCTATCCTATCCTATCCTCTATCTTATCCTATCCTCTATCCTATCCTCTATCGTATCCTCAATCCTATCCTCTATCATATCCAATCCTCTATCGTATACTCTATCCTATCCTATCCTCTATCCTATCCTTTCCTCAATCCTATTATATCCTCTATCCTATCCTATCCTCTATCCCATCCTATCCTATCCTCTATCCTATCCTATCCTCTATCCTATCCTATCCTCTATCCTACCCTATCTTCTATCCTATTCTATCCTCTATCCTATCCTATCCTCTATCCTATCCTATCCTCTATCCTATCCTATCCTGTATCCTATCCTATCCTCTATCCTATCCTATCCTCTATCCTATCCTATCCTCTATCCTATCCTATCCTCTATCCTATCCTATCCTCTATCCTATCCTATCCTCTATCCTATCCTCTATCCTATCCTATCCTCTATCCTATCCTATCCTCTTTCCTATCCTTTCCTCTATCCTATCCTATCCTCTATCCTATTATATCCTCTATCCTATCCTATCCTCTACCTTATCCTATACTCTATCCTATCCTCTATCCTATCCTATCCTCTATCCTATCCTATCCTCTATCCTACCCTATCCTCTATCCTATTCTATCCTCTATCCTATCCTATCCTCTATCCCATCCTATCCTCTATCGTATCCTATTCTCTATCCTATCCTATCCTCTATCCTATCCTATCCTCTATCCTATCCTATCCTCTATCCTATCCTATCCTCTATCCTATCCTATCCTATCCTCTATCCTCTATCCTATCCTCTATCTTATCCTATCCCCTGTCCTATCCCCTGTCTTGTCATATCCACT
Organism: Halictus rubicundus; assembly: GCF_050948215.1. NCBI lineage: Eukaryota > Metazoa > Arthropoda > Insecta > Hymenoptera > Halictidae > Halictus > Halictus rubicundus. The sequence goes on from NW_027489530.1 coordinate 24,762, forward strand.
ATCCTACCCTATCCTCTATCCTATCCTATCCTCTATCCTATCCTATCCTCTATCCTATTCTATCCTCTATCCTATCATATCCTCTATCCTATCCTATCCTCTAGCTTATCCTATCCTCTATCCTATCCTCTATCGTATACTCTATCCTATCCTATCCTCTATCCTATCCTATCCTCTATCCTATCCTATCCTCTATCCTATCCTTTCCTCAATCCTATTATATCCTCTATCCTATCCTATCCTCTATCCCATCCTATCCTATCCTCTATCCTATCCTATCCTCTATCCTATCCTATCCTCTATCCTACCCTATCCTCTATCCTATTCTATCCTCTATCCTATCCTATCCTCTATCCTATCCTATCCTCTATCCCATCCTATCCTCTATCCTATCCTATCCTCTATCCGATCCTATCCTCTATCCTATCCTCTATCCTATCCTATCCTGTATCCTATCCTATCCTCTATCCTATCCTATCCTCTATCCTATCCTATCCTCTATCCTATCCTATCCTCTATCCTATCCTATCCTCTATCCTATCCTATCCTCTATCCTATCCTTTCCTCAATCCTATTATATCCTCTATCCTATCCTATCCTCTATCCCATCCTATCCTATCCTCTATCCTATCCTATCCTCTATCCTATCCTATCCTCTATCCGATCCTATCCTCTATCCTATATTATCCTCTATCCTATCCTATCCTGTATCCTATCCTATCCTCTATCCTATCCTATCCTCTATCCTATCCTATCCTCTATCCTATCCTATCCTCTATCCTATCCTATCCTCTATCCTATCCTATCTTCTATCCTATCCTATCCTCTATCCTATCCTATCCTCTATCCTATCCTCTATCCTATCCTATCCTCTATCCTATCCTATCCTGTATCCTATCCTATCCTATCCTCTATCCTATCCTATCCTCTATCCTATCCTATCCTCTATCCTATCCTATCCTCTATCCTATCCTATCCTCTATCCTATCCTATCCTATCCTCTATCCTATCCTATCCTCTATCCTATCCTATCCTCTATCCTATCCTATCCTCTATCCTATCCTATACTTTCCTCTATCCAATCCTATCCTCTATCCTATCCTATCCTCTATCCTATCCTATCCTCTATCCTATCCTCTATCCTATCCTATCCTCTATCCTATCCTATCCTCTATCCTATCCTATCCTCTATCCTATATTATCCTCTATCCTATCCTATCCTGTATCCTATCCTATCCTCTATCCTATCCTATCCTCTATCCTATCCTATCCTCTATCCAATCCTATCCTCTATCCTATCCTATCCTCTATCCTATCCTATCCTCTATCCTATCCTATCCTATCCTCTATCCTACCCTATGCTCTATCCTATCCTATCCTCTCCTCTATCCTATCCTATCCTCTATCCTATCCTATCCTATCCTCTATCCTCTATCCTCTATCCTCTATCCTCTATCCTCTATCCTATCCTATCCTCTATCCTATACTTTCCTCTATCCAATCCTATCCTCTATCCTATCCTATCCTCTATCCTTTCCTATCCTCTATCCTATCCTATCCTATCCTTTATCCTATCCTATCCTCTATCCTATCCTATCCTCTATCCTATCCTCTATCCTATCCTCTATCCTATCCTCAATCCTATCCTCTATACTATCCTATCCTCAATCCTATCCTATCCTCTATTCTATCCTATCCTCTATCATATACTATCCTCTATCCTATCCTATCTTCTCTCCGATTCTCTATCCTATCCTATCCTCTATCCTATCCTATCCTCTATCCTACTCTATCCTCTATCCTATCCTATCCTCTATCCTATCCTATCTTCTATCCGATCCTCTATCCTATCCTATCCTCTATCCTATCCTATCCTCTATCCTATTCTATCCTCCATCCTATCCTATCCTCTATCCTATCCTATCCTCTATCATATCCTATCCTCTATCCTATCCTATCCTCTATCCTATCCTACCCTCTTTCCAATCCTATCCTCTATCCTATCCTATCCTCTATCCGATCATCTATCCTATCATATCCTCCATCCTATCCTATCCTCTATCTTATCCTATCCTCTATCCTATCCTCTATCGTATCCTCAATCCTATCCTCTATCATATCCAATCCTCTATCGTATACTCTATCCTATCCTATCCTCTATCCTATCCTATCCTCTATCCTATCCTTTCCTCAATCCTATTATATCCTCTATCCTACCCTATCCTCTATCCTATCCTATCCTATCCTATCCTCTATCCTATCCTATCCTCTATCCTATCCTATCCTCTATCCTACCCTATCCTCTATCCTATTCTATCCTCTATCCTATCCTATCCTCTATCCCATCCTATCCTCTATCCTATCCTATCCTCTATCCTATCCTCTATCCTATCCTATCCTGTATCCTATCGTATCCTCTATCCTATCCTATCCTCTATCCTATCCTATCCTCTATCCTATCCTATCCTCTATCCTATCCTATCCTCTATCCTATCCTATCCCCTTTCCTATCCTATCCTGTATCCTACCCTATCCTCTATCCTATTCTATCCTCTATCCTATCCTATCCTCTATCCCATCCTATCCTCTATCCGATCCTATCCTCTATCCTATCCTATCCTCTATCCTATCCTCTATCCTATCCTATCCTGTATCCTATCCTATCCTCTATCCTATCCTATCCTCTATCCTATCCTATCCTCTATCCTATCCTATCCTCTATCCTATCCTATCCTCTATCCTATCCTATCCTCTATCCTATCGTATCCTCTATCCTATCCTATCCTCTATCCTATCCTATCCTCTATCCTATCCTATCCTCTATCCCATCCTATCCTCTATCCTATCCTATTCTCTATCCTATTCTATCCTCTATCCTATCCTATCCTCTATCCCATCCTATCCTCTATCCTATCCTATCCTCTATCCTATCCTATCATCTATCCTATCCTCTATCCTATCCTATCCTCTATCCTATCCTATCCTATCCTCTATCCTATCCTATCCTCTATGCTATCCTATCCTATATCCTATATCCTATCCTATCCTCTATCCTATCCTATCCTCTACCCTATCCTATCCTCTATCCTATCCTATCCTCTATCCTATCCTTTCCTCAATCCTATTATATCCTCTATCCTATCCTATCCTCTATCCTATCCTATCCTCTACCCTATCCTATCCTCTATCCTATCCTATCCTTTATCCTATCCTATCCTCTATCCTATCCTATCCTCTATCCTATCCTATCCTCTATCCTATTATATCCTCTATCCTATCCTATCCTCTACCTTATCCTATACTCTATCCTATCCAATTACCTATCCTATCCTCTATCCTATCCTATCCTCTAACCTATCCTATCCTCTATCCTATCCTATCCTGTATCCTATCCTCTATCCTATCCTATCCTCTATCCTATCCTATCCTCTATCCTATCCTATCCTGTATCCTATCCTATCCTCTATCCTATCCTATCCTCTATCCTATCCTATCCTCTATCCTATCCTATCCTCTATCCTATCCTATCCTCTATCCTATCCTCTATCCTATCCTATCCCCTATCCTATCCTATCCTCTTTCCTATCCTTTCCTCTATCCTATCCTATCCTCTATCCTATTATATCCTCTATCCTATCCTATCCTCTACCTTATCCTATACTCTATCCTATCCTCTATCCTATCCTATCCTCTATCCTATCCTATCCTCTATCCTACCCTATCCTCTATCCTATTCTATCCTCTATCCTATCCTATCCTCTATCCCATCCTATCCTCTATCGTATCCTATTCTCTATCCTATCCTATCCTCTATCCTATCCTCTATCCTATCCTATCATGTATCCTATCCGATCCTCTATCCTATCCTATCCTCTATCCTATCCTATCCTCTATCCTATTCTATCCTCCATCCTATCCTATCCTCTATCCTATCCTATCCTCTATCATATCCTATCCTCTATCCTATCCTATCCTCTATCCTATCCTACCCTCTTTCCAATCCTATCCTCTATCCTATCCTATCCTCTATCCGATCATCTATCCTATCATATCCTCCATCCTATCCTATCCTCTATCTTATCCTATCCTCTATCCTATCCTCTATCGTATCCTCAATCCTATCCTCTATCATATCCAATCCTCTATCGTATACTCTATCCTATCCTATCCTCTATCCTATCCTATCCTCTATCCTATCCTTTCCTCAATCCTATTATATCCTCTATCCTACCCTATCCTCTATCCTATCCTATCCTATCCTATCCTCTATCCTATCCTATCCTCTATCCTATCCTATCCTCTATCCTACCCTATCCTCTATCCTATTCTATCCTCTATCCTATCCTATCCTCTATCCCATCCTATCCTCTATCCTATCCTATCCTCTATCCTATCCTCTATCCTATCCTATCCTGTATCCTATCGTATCCTCTATCCTATCCTATCCTCTATCCTATCCTATCCTCTATCCTATCCTATCCTCTATCCTATCCTATCCTCTATCCTATCCTATCCCCTTTCCTATCCTATCCTGTATCCTACCCTATCCTCTATCCTATTCTATCCTCTATGCTATCCTATCCTCTATCCCATCCTATCCTCTATCCGATCCTATCCTCTATCCTATCCTATCCTCTATCCTATCCTCTATCCTATCCTATCCTGTATCCTATCCTATCCTCTATCCTATCCTATCCTCTATCCTATCCTATCCTCTATCCTACCCTATCCTCTATCCTATTCTATCCTCTATCCTATCCTATCCTCTATCCCATCCTATCCTCTATCCTATCCTATCCTCTATCCTATCCTCTATCCTATCCTATCCTGTATCCTATCGTATCCTCTATCCTATCCTATCCTCTATCCTATCCTATCCTCTATCCTATCCTATCCTCTATCCTATCCTATCCTCTATCCTATCCTATCCCCTTTCCTATCCTATCCTGTATCCTACCCTATCCTCTATCCTATTCTATCCTCTATCCTATCCTATCCTCTATCCCATCCTATCCTCTAACCGATCCTATCCTCTATCCTATCCTATCCTCTATCCTATCCTCTATCCTATCCTATCCTGTATCCTATCCTATCCTCTATCCTATCCTATCCTCTATCCTATCCTATCCTCTATCCTATCCTATCCTCTATCCTATCCTATCCTCTATCCTATCCTATCCTCTATCCTATCGTATCCTCTATCCTATCCTATCCTCTATCCTATCCTATCCTCTATCCTATCCTATCCTCTAACCTATCCTATCCTCTATCCTATCCTATCCTGTATCCTATCCTCTATCCTATCCTATCCTCTATCCTATCCTATCCTCTATCCTATCCTATCCTGTATCCTATCCTATCCTCTATCCTATCCTATCCTCTATCCTATCCTATCCTCTATCCTATCCTATCCTCTATCCTATCCTATCCTCTATCCTATCCTATCCTCTATCCTATCCTATCCTCTATCCTATCCTCTATCCTATCCTATCCCCTATCCTATCCTATCCTCTTTCCTATCCTTTCCTCTATCCTATCCTATCCTCTATCCTATTATATCCTCTATCCTATCCTATCCTCTACCTTATCCTATACTCTATCCTATCCTCTATCCTATCCTATCCTCTATCCTATCCTATCCTCTATCCTACCCTATCCTCTATCCTATTCTATCCTCTATCCTATCCTATCCTCTATCCCATCCTATCCTCTATCGTATCCTATTCTCTATCCTATCCTATCCTCTATCCTATCCTCTATCCTATCCTATCATGTATCCTATCCGATCCTCTATCCTATCCTATCCTCTATCCTATCCTATCCTCTATCCTATTCTATCCTCCATCCTATCCTATCCTCTATCCTATCCTATCCTCTATCATATCCTATCCTCTATCCTATCCTATCCTCTATCCTATCCTACCCTCTTTCCAATCCTATCCTCTATCCTATCCTATCCTCTATCCGATCATCTATCCTATCATATCCTCCATCCTATCCTATCCTCTATCTTATCCTATCCTCTATCCTATCCTCTATCGTATCCTCAATCCTATCCTCTATCATATCCAATCCTCTATCGTATACTCTATCCTATCCTATCCTCTATCCTATCCTATCCTCTATCCTATCCTTTCCTCAATCCTATTATATCCTCTATCCTACCCTATCCTCTATCCTATCCTATCCTATCCTATCCTCTATCCTATCCTATCCTCTATCCTATCCTATCCTCTATCCTACCCTATCCTCTATCCTATTCTATCCTCTATCCTATCCTATCCTCTATCCCATCCTATCCTCTATCCTATCCTATCCTCTATCCTATCCTCTATCCTATCCTATCCTGTATCCTATCGTATCCTCTATCCTATCCTATCCTCTATCCTATCCTATCCTCTATCCTATCCTATCCTCTATCCTATCCTATCCTCTATCCTATCCTATCCCCTTTCCTATCCTATCCTGTATCCTACCCTATCCTCTATCCTATTCTATCCTCTATGCTATCCTATCCTCTATCCCATCCTATCCTCTATCCGATCCTATCCTCTATCCTATCCTATCCTCTATCCTATCCTCTATCCTATCCTATCCTGTATCCTATCCTATCCTCTATCCTATCCTATCCTCTATCCTATCCTATCCTCTATCCTATCCTATCCTCTATCCTATCCTATCCTCTATCCTATCCTATCCTCTATCCTATCGTATCCTCTATCCTATCCTATCCTCTATCCTATCCTATCCTCTATCCTATCCTATCCTCTATCCTATCCTATCCTCTATCCTATCCTATCCTCTATCCTATCCTATCCTCTATCCTATTCTATCCTCTATCCTATCCTATCCTCTATCCCATCCTATCCTCTATCCTATCCTATCCTCTATCCTATTCTATCCTCTATCCTATCCTATCCTCTATCCCATCCTATCCTCTATCCTATCCTATCCTCTATCCTATCCTATCATCTATCCTATCCTCTATCCTATCCTATCCTCTATCCTATCCTATCCTATCCTCTATCCTATCCTATCCTCTATGCTATCCTATCCTATATCCTATATCCTATCCTATCCTCTATCCTATCCTATCCTCTACCCTATCCTATCCTCTATCCTATCCTATCCTCTATCCTATCCTTTCCTCAATCCTATTATATCCTCTATCCTATCCTATCCTCTATCCTATCCTATCCTCTACCCTATCCTATCCTCTATCCTATCCTATCCTTTATCCTATCCTATCCTCTATCCTATCCTATCCTCTATCCTATCCTATCCTCTATCCTATTATATCCTCTATCCTATCCTATCCTCTACCTTATCCTATACTCTATCCTATCCAATTACCTATCCTATCCTCTATCCTATCCTATCCTCTAACCTATCCTATCCTCTATCCTATCCTATCCTGTATCCTATCCTCTATCCTATCCTATCCTCTATCCTATCCTATCCTCTATCCTATCCTATCCTGTATCCTATCCTATCCTCTATCCTATCCTATCCTCTATCCTATCCTATCCTCTATCCTATCCTATCCTCTATCCTATCCTATCCTCTATCCTATCCTATCCTCTATCCTATCCTCTATCCTATCCTATCCTCTATCCTATCCTATCCTCTTTCCTATCCTTTCCTCTATCCTATCCTATCCTCTATCCTATTATATCCTCTATCCTATCCTATCCTCTACCTTATCCTATACTCTATCCTATCCTCTATCCTATCCTATCCTCTATCCTATCCTATCCTCTATCCTACCCTATCCTCTATCCTATTCTATCCTCTATCCTATCCTATCCTCTATCCCATCCTATCCTCTATCGTATCCTATTCTCTATCCTATCCTATCCTCTATCCTATCCTCTATCCTATCCTATCATGTATCCTATCCTATCCTCTATCCTATCCTATCCTCTATCCTATCCTATCCTCTATCCTATCCTATCCTCTATCCTATCCTATCCTCTATCCTATCCTATCCTATCCTCTATCCTCTATCCTATCCTCTATCTTATCCTATCCCCTGTCCTATCCCCTGTCTTGTCATATCCACTATCCTACCCTATCCTCTATCCTATCCTATCCTCTATCCTATCCTATCCTCTATCCTATTCTATCCTCTATCCTATCATATCCTCTATCCTATCCTATCCTCTATCTTATCCTATCCTCTATCCTATCCTCTATCGTATACTCTATCTTATCCTATCCTCTATCCTATCCTATCCTCTATCCTATCCTATCCTATCCTCTATCCTATCCTTTCCTCAATCCTATTATATCCTCTATCCTATCCTATCCTCTATCCCATCCTATCCTATCCTCTATCCTATCCTATCCTCTATCCTATCCTATCCTCTATCCTATCCTATCCTCTATCCTATTCTATCCTCTATCCTATCCTATCCTCTATCCCATCCTATCCTCTATCCTATCCTATCCTCTATCCTATCCTGTCCTCTATCCTATCCTCTATCCTATCCTCTATCCTATCCTATCGTGTATCCTATCCTATCCTCTATCCTATCCTCTATCCTATCCTATCCTGTATCCTATCCTATCCTCTATCCTATCCTATCCTCTATCCTATCCTATCCTCTATCCTATCCTATCCTCTATCCTATCCTATCCTCTATCATATCCTCTATCCTATCCTATCCTCTATCCTATCCTATCCTCTATCCTATATTATCCTCTATCCTATCCTATCCTGTATCCTATCCTATCCTCTATCCTATCCTATCCTCTATCCTATCCTATCCTCTATCCAATCCTATCCTCTATCCTATCCTATCCTCTATCCTATCCTATCCTCTCTCCTATCCTATCCTATCCTCTATCCTACCCTATGCTCTATCCTATCCTATCCTCTCCTCTATCCTATCCTATCCTCTATCCTATCCTATCCTATCCTCTATCCTCTATCCTCTATCCTCTATCCTCTATCCTATCCTATCCTCTATCCTATACTTTCCTCTACCCAATCCTATCCTCTATCCTATCCTATCCTCTATCCTTTCCTATCCTCTATCCTATCCTATCCTATCCTTTATCCTATCCTATCCTCTATCCTATCCTCTATCCTATCCTCTATCCTATCCTCTATCCGATCCTCAATCCTATCCTCTATCCTATCCTATCCTCTATCCTATTCTATCCTCTATCCTATCCTATCCTCTATCCTATCCTATCTTCTATCCGATCCTCTATCCTATCCTATCCTCTATCCTATCCTATCCTCTATCCTATTCTATCCTCCATCCTATCCTATCCTCTATCCTATCCTATCCTCTATCATATCCTATCCTCTATCCTATCCTATCCTCTATCCTATCCTACCCTCTTTCCAATCCTATCCTCTATCCTATCATATCCTCTATCCGATCATCTATCCTATCATATCCTCCATCCTATCCTATCCTCTATCTTATCCTATCCTCTATCCTATCCTATCCTCTATCCTATCCTATCCTCTATCCTATTATATCCTCTATCCTATCCTATCCTCTATCATATCCTATCCTCTATCCTATCCTATCCTCTATCCTATCCTACCCTCTTTCCAATCCTATCCTCTATCCTATCCTATCCTCTATCCGATCATCTATCCTATCATATCCTCCATCCTATCCTGTCCTCTATCTTATCCTATCCTCTATCCTATCCTCTATCGTATCCTCAATCCTATCCTCTATCATATCCAATCCTCTATCGTATACTCTATCCTATCCTATCCTCTATCCTATCCTATCCTCTATCCTATCCTTTCCTCAATCCTATTATATCCTCTATCCTACCCTATCCTCTATCCTATCCTATCCTATCCTATCCTCTATCCTATCCTATCCTCTATCCTATCCTATCCTCTATCCTACCCTATCCTCTATCCTATTCTATCCTCTATCCTATCCTATCCTCTATCCCATCCTATCCTCTATCCTATCCTATCCTCTATCCTATCCTCTATCCTATCCTCTATCCTATCCTATCCTGTATCCTATCGTATCCTCTATCCTATCCTATCCTCTATCCTATCCTATCCTCTATCCTATCCTATCCTCTATCCTACCCTATCCTCTATCCTATTCTATCCTCTATCCTATCCTATCCTCTATCCCATCCTATCCTCTATCCTATCCTATCCTCTATCCTATCCTCTATCCTATCCTATCCTGTATCCTATCGTATCCTCTATCCTATCCTATCCTCTATCCTATCCTATCCTCTATCCTATCCTATCCTCTATCCTATCCTATCCTCTATCCTATCCTATCCCCTTTCCTATCCTATCCTGTATCCTACCCTATCCTCTATCCTATTCTATCCTCTATCCTATCCTATCCTCTATCCCATCCTATCCTCTATCCGATCCTATCCTCTATCCTATCCTATCCTCTATCCTATCCTCTATCCTATCCTATCCTGTATCCTATCCTATCCTCTATCCTATCCTATCCTCTATCCTATCCTATCCTCTATCCTATCCTATCCTCTATCCTATCCTATCCTCTATCCTATCCTATCCTCTATCCTATCGTATCCTCTATCCTATCCTATCCTCTATCCTATCCTATCCTCTATCCTATCCTATCCTCTATCCCATCCTATCCTCTATCCTATCCTATCCTCTATCCTATTCTATCCTCTATCCTATCCTATCCTCTATCCCATCCTATCCTCTATCCTATCCTATCCTCTATCCTATCCTATCATCTATCCTATCCTCTATCCTATCCTATCCTCTATCCTATCCTATCCTATCCTCTATCCTATCCTATCCTCTATGCTATCCTATCCTATATCCTATATCCTATCCTATCCTCTATCCTATCCTATCCTCTACCCTATCCTATCCTCTATCCTATCCTATCCTCTATCCTATCCTTTCCTCAATCCTATTATATCCTCTATCCTATCCTATCCTCTATCCTATCCTATCCTCTACCCTATCCTATCCTCTATCCTATCCTATCCTTTATCCTATCCTATCCTCTATCCTATCCTATCCTCTATCCTATCCTATCCTCTATCCTATTATATCCTCTATCCTATCCTATCCTCTACCTTATCCTATACTCTATCCTATCCAATTACCTATCCTATCCTCTATCCTATCCTATCCTCTAACCTATCCTATCCTCTATCCTATCCTATCCTGTATCCTATCCTCTATCCTATCCTATCCTCTATCCTATCCTATCCTCTATCCTATCCTATCCTGTATCCTATCCTATCCTCTATCCTATCCTATCCTCTATCCTATCCTATCCTCTATCCTATCCTATCCTCTATCCTATCCTATCCTCTATCCTATCCTATCCTCTATCCTATCCTCTATCCTATCCTATCCCCTATCCTATCCTATCCTCTTTCCTATCCTTTCCTCTATCCTATCCTATCCTCTATCCTATTATATCCTCTATCCTATCCTATCCTCTACCTTATCCTATACTCTATCCTATCCTCTATCCTATCCTATCCTCTATCCTATCCTATCCTCTATCCTACCCTATCCTCTATCCTATTCTATCCTCTATCCTATCCTATCCTCTATCCCATCCTATCCTCTATCGTATCCTATTCTCTATCCTATCCTATCCTCTATCCTATCCTCTATCCTATCCTATCATGTATCCTATCCGATCCTCTATCCTATCCTATCCTCTATCCTATCCTATCCTCTATCCTATTCTATCCTCCATCCTATCCTATCCTCTATCCTATCCTATCCTCTATCATATCCTATCCTCTATCCTATCCTATCCTCTATCCTATCCTACCCTCTTTCCAATCCTATCCTCTATCCTATCCTATCCTCTATCCGATCATCTATCCTATCATATCCTCCATCCTATCCTATCCTCTATCTTATCCTATCCTCTATCCTATCCTCTATCGTATCCTCAATCCTATCCTCTATCATATCCAATCCTCTATCGTATACTCTATCCTATCCTATCCTCTATCCTATCCTATCCTCTATCCTATCCTTTCCTCAATCCTATTATATCCTCTATCCTACCCTATCCTCTATCCTATCCTATCCTATCCTATCCTCTATCCTATCCTATCCTCTATCCTATCCTATCCTCTATCCTACCCTATCCTCTATCCTATTCTATCCTCTATCCTATCCTATCCTCTATCCCATCCTATCCTCTATCCTATCCTATCCTCTATCCTATCCTCTATCCTATCCTATCCTGTATCCTATCGTATCCTCTATCCTATCCTATCCTCTATCCTATCCTTCCTATCCTCTATCCTATCCTATCCTCTATCCTATCCTATCCTCTATCCTATCCTATCCCCTTTCCTATCCTATCCTGTATCCTACCCTATCCTCTATCCTATTCTATCCTCTATGCTATCCTATCCTCTATCCCATCCTATCCTCTATCCGATCCTATCCTCTATCCTATCCTATCCTCTATCCTATCCTCTATCCTATCCTATCCTGTATCCTATCCTATCCTCTATCCTATCCTATCCTCT
>NW_027489531.1:0-37235 GCF_050948215.1 Halictus rubicundus
GGTTTATCGCAGAATCAGCGATTCTCTACGCGAAACGCATAATTTGCATGAAAACGAACGAAAATGACCGAAAACCACCGAATTGTAGCAGAAAACACGATCTCGACTAGATTATCGCAGAATCAGCGATTCTCCACGCGAAACCGCCGTTTCTGACCAGAATCGCGCATTCGCACGCTGACACTCTTAATTTGCATGAAAACGAACGAAACTGATCGAAAATCACCGAATTGTAGGAGAAAACACGATCTCGACTAGTGTATCGCAGAATCAGCGATTCTCCACGCGAAACGCTTAATTTGCATGAAAACGAACGAAAATGATCGAAAATCACCGAATTGTGGCAGAAAACACGATCTCGACTAGATTATCGCAGAATCAGCGATTCTCCACGCGAAACCGCCGTTTCTGACCAGAATCGCGCATTCGCACGCTGAAACTCTTAATTTGCATGAAAACGAACGAAAATGATCGAAAATCACCGAATTGTAGGAGAAAACACGATCTCGACTAGTGTATCGCAGAATCAGCGATTCTCTACGCGACACGCTTAGTTTGCATGAAAACGAACGAAATGATCGAAAATCACCGAATTGTAGCAGAAAACACGATCTCGACTGGTTAATCGCAGAATCAGCGATTCTCTACGCGAAACGCATAATTTGCATGAAAACGAACGAAAATGACCGAAAACCACCGAATTGTAGCAGAAAACACGATCTCGACTAGATTATCGCAGAATCAGCGATTCTCCACGCGAAACCGCCGTTTCTGACCAGAATCGCGCATTCGCACGCTGAAACTCTTAATTTGCATGAAAACGAACGAAAATGATCGAAAATCACCGAATTGTAGGAGAAAACACGATCTCGACTAGTTATCGCAGAATCAGCGATTCTCTACGCGACACGCTTAGTTTGCATGAAAACGAACGAAAATGATCGAAAATCACCGAATTGTAGCAGAAAACACGATCTCGACTAGTTTATCGCAGAATCAGCGATTCTCTACGCGACACGCTTAATTTGCATGAAAACGAACGAAAATGATCGTAAATCACCGAATTGTAGGAGAAAACACGATCTCGACTGGTTTATCGCAGAATCAGCGATCCTCCACGCGAAACCGCCGTTTCTGACCAGAATCGCGCATTCGCACGCTGAAACTCTTAATTTGCATGAAAACGAACGAAAATGATCGAAAATCACCGAATTGTAGGAGAAAACACGATCTCGACTAGTTTTGTCACGTCCCAGAGGGGGTGTTTTCCGACGGGAAAATGAGAGAGGGGGTTGAACCGACCTCCTCACCCCTTGTCAGTGACAGTGTGTGAATGAGCGATCTTTGATCCACGCGGCACGTACGTCCGCGTCTAATCTCGGCCCGTATCCGGCGATATCCCGATTCGAGGGTCGACGCGAGCGAAAGGGGAGGGGAAACGGAAAGGGGTTGTTCTTCTACTTACCTCCCTTGCTTACGAGGGGGAGTAGAGGCGCCTAAAAGTGGCGGTACAGGATGCGGCGGCGGAGGAGTACGTATCGGTCGTAGCGGGGGTCGTCAATGGAGATGTCTTCCAGGTGCGGCAATGAGGGGGTGAACTCCACCCTGTCGAGTTTCCACGGCGGTGGAGGCTGCTGGGCCGGCCGGAGGGTGATCCGGAATCCGGGAGGAAGTCGCTGGACCGACACGACGCGGCAGCGCGGAGCGGTCAACGCGGAAACTTCGCGGGGGTGGCTCGCGAGGGTGGCCACCTGAACCGGGGGCGGAACGCGCCCGGATGGATCGTAGGGGTGCTGGTGCGCGAGGCGTGCTCGCTTTGCACGCTGGAATTTCTTCCCGGCTCGGCGGGTGCGTCGCATGGAGTGCGGGAGAGAAAGAGAGAGAGAGAGAGAGATAGGGGTTGTTTCGGAAAAGGGGTGAATCGAGGAATTTAATACGGGAAACACTAGGAGGAAGTACGATATATCGCGAGAAAATGTGTCACTGGGGCAAGTATTCCGTCACTCGTCGGCGCGGATCGACACACGAGGTAATCGTCCTCGCCCTTAGAACGAGGGTCGGGAAAACTGTACCGAGTGCACTCCACTAATTCTGGCGATACGCCGATGCTTGGGGCTCGCACTTTCGTCACCCGTCGGCGCGGATCGGAACACTAAGGTTACCGTCCTCGCCCTTAGAACGAGGGCCGGAAAGGGCGATAGCAAGCACTTTCAATTAAATTATTTATTCGTCCGCGAAGGGATGGTAAACGAAGGGTTGCACCAAAAATAACACTTCAGGGTGCGTCAGCACCGAGGTAAAACCGCACTGTATTTCCGAAATAATATCGAAGAGGAAGAAAAGAAAAGGCAATGAAATGTCGAAGGAATATTATAATATATATATATGTAATATTAAACTCTCTCACTCACTTCACAATTTTAATAATGAAAAGGAATATAATATAATAGGAACTGAACGATGTCGGTATAATATAACATTAATTATAATGATGAAATAAACAACAGTAATTCGGATAATACGAAAAGAAATAGTAAACAAAATAAGGATAAATCGATATAATCAGTAAAATAAAAGAGGAAATTAATGTAATGGGTAAGGAAATAATAATAGGAAACGAATAAGAAAGGAATCAGAAATCGTAATCGAAAACGAAATGGAAATAGAATCACTCGCGGAACTGCACTTCTACGATGTGAACACGACGCGATCTGAAGAGTAACTGAACGATGTGTGTGCGTCGCGAAAGCCAAGACTCAAGAGAGGGAGACAAGCACGGCGGCTTCTATTTATAGCATCGAAAACTGCCTGTTGCTAGGCGGGTTTGTCACGTAGGCCACTGGCTTATGTAATCGCCACGTGCCTTTAGTCACGTACGCCACTCGGTTATGTAACTTGTTTGTCTCGATTGGAATGTCATAGGCGTAACTATTAACGTTTGTACGGTTTAATAGTTATAATTTCTAACTCGACTGGCTTTTACCGTGGAAATTAATTATGCTTAACGAGTTATAATTAATTTCCATTATTCACAATATTAAATAATTGTTTTTAAATATGCAGTTTCTTCGTTTTCGATTGTATAGGAATCGGAAAATATTCGCATTCTTATAACTAATGTGTTCGTGTTACAATGGATGAGTGCTTATAATTAACTTATAATTAATTAATCGCATCTTGCAATATTTGTGATGCATAGTTGCGATTTCTGTTGCTGATACATATGATAATTCGTATAATAATTACTTATTTCATGAGATCTGACGCGTAATTATTCTCTAATTGAAACCATTGGCGTAATTATGAATTATTTCTATGAGATCATTTAATTCTGACTGTTCTGATAATTCTTATATAAATTGTAATTGTAAATATTAGTAAACATTATTTTGTAAATATTTGTTTGTTTTTGTAAATATTATTTATTTACATTGTAAATATTATTTGTTCTATTGGTAAACATTATATTGTAAATATTGTTTGTTTTGTAAATATTATTTATTTACATTGTAAATATTATTTGTGACTGTAGATAATATTTACCTGAATTGTAATTATTATGTATTTGGAATATTTATATAACTTATAAATATTATTTATTGCGAATAATATTTATATAACTTATAAATATTATTTATTGCGAATAATATTTACTTCACTTGTAAATATTATTTATTTTCAATTGTAAATACTATTTGCTTGAATTGTAAATAGTATTTATTTGAGTTGTAATTATTATTTATTTTAATTGTAACTGTTTGTAATTGTAATTATAATTATTATTTATTGATCGTCTGTAATTACTATTTGTATGTGTTCTAGTGCTTTTTCGTAGGTAAGTATAATTTATAAAGGTAAGTATTATTAACTCTAATGATTATTCATAGAGGTGAGTATTGTTTATAACAATGAATATCCTTAGTTTTAATTATTCTATTGAATTAATGCAATTATTCTTTGTTTCAGGTTCCCATAGGCGCAAGTATTCTTCCGGAGATCTCATTGGCGTAAGTATCAATAATTCTATTTCGATTTTATAATTGTACTAATAAACATTCAAATGAATTTATATATCTTCTTTGTTTCAGCGGTTTCATAGGCGTAAGTATTATCTATTCTGACGATCGCATACGTATCAATTATTTATATTGAACATATGATGTGATTGTTAAATGTTTCATTGAACTAATATGATTATCGTTTGTTTCAGCAACTCATAGGCGTGAGTATTGTTTCTCTTGCCGGTTTCATAGGCGTAAGTATTACTTCTTTATATTATATATATAATGCGATTGTTAATATTTAATCGAACTAATATGACTTGTTGTTTGTTTCAGCGATTCATAAACGTAAGTATTATTTGTTCTGGAGATTCCATAGGCGTAGGTACCGATTATTATATGTAAATTATATAATATGATTATTAATATTTTAATCAAACTAATATGCATTATTGTTTGTTTCAGCGATTCGTAACGTAAGTATTATTTGTTCTGGAGATTCCATAGGCGTAGGTACCGATTATTATATGTAAATTATATAATATGATTATTAATATTTTAATCAAACTAATATGCATTATTGTTTGTTTCAGCGATTCGTAACGTAAGTATTATTTATTCCAACGATTCCATAGGCGTAGGCATCGATTATTTGTCGACTCGATAAGGGTTAGTATTATGTGTTCCGTTTAAATTATATATGATTTGTATGAATGTGATGTGTCACTATACGTTGTTTCAGGTACAGCGCGTTTCAAAACATCGCTTATGGAATGTTTGGAGTGGGGGAACGCGAAGAGCTAATCTACTCTAATGTTAATTAGTTATGATTTTATAATAACTTATGACTAACTTACAACTAATTCCAACGTTGTCGTTCGGACAACGTCACACCTCCGTCGCCCGGGGAAGAAATTTCGCCCTCGAAATTTCTCGGAGCCTGGGGTGTCACAGAACCTTGATGCGTTGGGGGTTGCCCAGGGGGTTTTGGAAAGACTGCTGCTCGGGGTTTTGGGTTGATGCTGCAGAGGGGGGGGGGTGCTGCTGCTCGTGGAACTGGCGTTGAAGAAGAAGGGGGGGTGCTGCTGCTTCTTCCGGGGGTTTGGCGTTGAGAGGGGGGGGGGGCTGCTGCTCTTGCTGCTGTCACTGCTGCTGTTGCTGCTGCTGTTGCTGCTGCTGTTGCTGCTGCTGTTTATGTGAATGGAGCTTCCTGCTCCGGTCTCCGCTGGATGCTGGGGGTGAACACTACCTCCGTCATCACTTCGGCAATGTACATGGAACATGTTTGGCAGGTTATCACTGGGCGTTCGCTGCACATCTGTTTGCCGCATCGATCGCAGGAGTTCTTCATTCGCTTCCGTGCGAGATGGATTATGTGGAACTTCTCCGTTTTCCCACGGTATTTGCCTCGGCATTGCTGGCAGAGGTCTTCTCCTTCGCTGGTGGAGTGGATGAAGCCATTGTAACAGAAATACTGCTCGAATCTCAGCAGGTATTCTAGCCTTTTGAAGCCGGAGGGCGTTGGTGCTTTCGTTTTCCTGCACATGTTGTGGCTTCTGGGAATTTGAAGGGAGTGTAATATGGGGGGGGGGTGAATGTTTTTGGGGTGGGGTGGGTCGGGATGCTACTTCTCGCTTGCGGTTCTGTCGATAATTTTATTCTCTAGTGGAGGGGTGGATCTTTCCCGGGGTGTGTGACTCTTCGTTCTCCGACGTCTGGTGTGTCGAGAGGAGGGTCTGTACCGGGGTGTATCACCCTTTGTTGAGCGGTGTCTGGCGTGTTGCGAGGTGGGCCCGTTGACATTGGGAGGACCACGGGGTTACGAGATAGGGCGTCCGCGTTTACATTGGTCCTTCCCGGTTTGTATATTATTTTATATTCATATTCTGCGAGTTTAAGTCTCCATCTTAGGAGTCTTGATGTTGGGTCTTTGACCGAGTTCATCCATACCAGGGGTTGGTGGTCCGTTATTAGCTTAAATTGTCGTCCGTAGATGTACGGGCGAAAGTATTGGACGGCGAATATAATCGCCAAGCACTCCTTCTCGATGGTGGAGTAGTTTAGTTCGGCGCCGCGCAAAATTCTAGAGGCGTACGCTATGGGCCGGTCCCTTCCAATTTCACCTTGGCTTAATACGGCCCCGAGGGCGTAGGCGGAAGCGTCGCATGTGACGTTAAATGGCTTGTGGAAGTCCGGGTATTGTAGCACGGGTTCGTTGCATAGGATGTGGCGTAGTGTGTCAAAGGCCCTTTCTTGGTCTGGGCCCCATACGAATTTGGTTTCCTTGTTTAGTAGCCGTGTGAGGGGTTTTGAGATTTGTGCGAATTTTTCAATGAACCTTCTGTAATATCCCGCAAGTCCCAGGAATTCGCGAATGTTCCGGGCGGACTTTGGTTTTGGGAAATTTTGAACGGCGGTAACTTTACGGGGGCACGGTTTTACTCCACCTTCACTAATACGGTGTCCCAGGTATGCGACTTCTTTAAATAGAAAGCCGCATTTTGAGGGTTGCAGCTTGAGGTTTGCTGAACGCAGGCGGCGGCCTAATTTTTGGAATTTCGAGTAGTGTTCCTCCAGGGTGCGCGCATATATAACGATATCGTCGAGATATACAAATAATTCGTTTCCCTGGAGGCCGCTGAGGACGTTGTCCATTAATCGTTGGAAGGTCGCTGGCGCGTTTCTTAAGCCGAAGGGCATGCGGTTATATTGATAATGCCCGAAGGGGGTTGAGAATGCCGTTTTGGCCGCGTCCTCCTTGGCCATACCAATTTGGTGAAAGCCACTCGCCAAGTCGAACACGCTAAAGTACTTGGCGTTTCCTAACTGATCTAAAATTTCGTTTATGCTGGGTAACGGGTATGCGTCCGCTACAGATTTTTCATTCAAGGCACGGTAGTCAATGACCATTCGCCACTTTTTATTACCGTGTTCGTCCGGCTTCTTGGGCACAATCCACAAGGGAGAATTGTACGGTGAATTCGAAGGTACTACAATATCGTTTGTGAGGAGCTCGCGCATTTGTTTATCGATTTCTGCTTTGTGGATTGGCGGGTAACGGTACTGTTTCGTGTGTACGGGTACGTCGTCTACAGTTAATATTTTATGGGTTACCGCGTTAGTTTTCGCGAGGCGGTCCCCTTGTAGGTGAAAGAGGTCATGGTTTTCGTCAAGTAACCTCTTCACATGCACGACCTCGTCCGCGTTGAGGTGTTGCATCGGGATTGTCTCGTATAATTCTTTTATACGAGCTCTGTGCTTTACTGCGGCACGATCGTTGTCGGTCGCTTCGCACGAGCAGTTCGTACGAACTTGAAGAGTGGACTCCGAATGTTGTTCGGGTTTTTGTACTAACGCGAGATGATCGTTTTCGATCGTCTCACACGGGCGGTTCGTGTGAGCTTGAGAGATACATGAAGTATTGACCGAATCTTGTTCGGGACTTTTAATTATCGCGAAGTGATCGTTTTCGATCGTCTCGCACGGGCGGTTCGTGCGAGCTTGAGAGATTAGTGAATAATTGGCCGAATCTTGTTCGGGGTTTTTAATTGACGCGAAGTGATCGTTTTCGATCGTCTCACACGAGCGGTTCGTGTGAGCCTGAGAGATTAGCGAAGAATTGACCGAATCTTGTTCGGGGTTTTTAATTGACGCGGAGTGATCGTTTTCGATCGTCTCACACGGGCGGTCCGTGTGAGCCTGAGAGGTTTGTGGATTGTCGTCCGAATCTTGTTCGGGATTTAGGGAGAACGCGAAGTGATCGTTATCGATCGTCTCACACGAGCGGTTCGTGTGAGCCTGAGGGGTTACCGAAGAATCGACCGAATCTTGTTCGGGATTTTTAATTGACGCGAAGTGATCGTTGTCGATCGTCTCACACGGGCGGTCCGTGTGAGCCTGAGGGATTTGCGAAGAATCGACCGAATCTTGTTCGGGATTTTTAATAAGCGCGAAGTGATCGTTTTCGATCGTCTCACACGAGCGGTTCGTGTGAGCCTGAGGATTTAGGAGAGAATTGACCGAATCTCGTTCGGGTTTTAGAATTTTCGCGACGTGATCATTTTCGATCGTCTCGCACGAGCGGTTCGTGCGAGCCTGAGGATTTAGGAGAGAATTGACCGAATCTCGTTCGGATTTTAGAGGTTCTGGGTTACGGAAGGGGCCTTCGACTTCCTCTACCTCTAGGACCGGTAGGGAGAAGGTCACCGCTTCGTCCGATGCATTGATGCACCTTAGACATGCCTTCCCGTTATTATTTGTGACCAGGCAGTCACCTAAAAATATATTTGGTTTAACTTTTATACGGGGGATGTAACCGGTTTCCGGACCGTTTACGTTGGTTGTGATGCACGCGGCGGTTCGGGCTTCGATCGTATGCACGCGTGGATCAGCGAATGGTATGCAAATATTTTTGCATATGACTTGACGCTGTGCGAAGGATATTTCGCCTCCTTCGCGGAAGAAGGGGGAGCCTAGGATTCCGTCTATATTAGCGGGGAGGTTATCGGGGAATACATGAAATAGGACGTTGATTGCGCCGGCTAATTGTACATTTATTACACCGAGGGTGTCGATAGTGCCCTCGGTTATTCCTTGAACTTGAATTATATGATCGGAGATGATTTTGGTATCGGGGCGGAGGCTGGATGCTTTGATTAAATTTACTTCAGACCCGGTGTCTACTAGGAATTCGGATTTTTTTAAGAGTTGGGGTGCGGAGGTTATTACGCGGGGGATAGGGGAGTCGTCAGCCAGGTTTATCGTGGAGACGAGGCGAACAGGGGTTTGGGGGAGTTTGTCGTCGGTTTCTGCGCGGGTTGGGCCTCTCGGGACGGCGACGGATTGCTCGGGAGGCCTGTGTCGTTTCCCTGTTTCAGGTTACTGTTATATTCGCGACGGCGGCATTCGTGGATATCGTGGCCTGCACGTTGGCAGTACCGGCAAAGTTTCGGGGCTTCCGTTGGGAAGGGTTCGCGGTTCTCGCGGTGGGGGTTAGGCGCGGGGCGCTCGTCACGCCATGGGGGTTCGTAATGACGGGGTGGTCGATGGGGTGGGGACGCGTTTCTGGGGTAAGAGTCGTGGGTGGGTTGCCGTGGTTCTTGGCGCGGGGGTGGGGGTCGTGGGGGATTGTTGTAATACCGGCGTTCTGGGGTGCGGTTTGTGGTTTCGCTAAATTTCGTATTCCTATATTCGTCGCGGAGTGTGTTCCCGTAACGCGCTTTATCGATTTCGTACTGACGGTAGGCGGACATTGCTTCGTTGAATACCGTACGTAGCTTTTCGTTTTTGAAGGGGCGGACTTCTGCTCGGAGGGTGGGGATTAATCCGCGAATAAATGATTCTTTCGCGAGCTCGTCTACTTCTTCGACGTCGGGGTCGATTCGATCGCATTCTAGGATGGCAGTCCGGAGGTCCTTTACACGCGTTATAAAATCTATGACGTGCTCGTTGGAGCCTTGAACAATACTGGCTAAATCTCCCCGGTATTGCTCGACGAATCGGTGGGGACCTAATATATTTTTGAGACGATTACATAATCCTGAGATCGTCGAGAAATCTTCGTCCTCGATCGCGGCGTAGGCGCGGCCGCGGAGTTTATTGCAAATTAGTTTCGTTAGGGTGCGTTCGACGTGTGGGGGAACTGCTTCGCGTGCGCGTTTACATGCTCGGACGAATTGTAGCACGGTTAAATTACTACCGTCGAATGTGGGTACGAATTCTACCGCTTGTTTAAGAATGAAGTTCGCGGGGTCGGGGTGCGGGGTTTCGCCGTAGGGGGTTGAATTTGAACGGGGGGAGAAACGGGTGCTGCTTGAGTCGAGGCTGGTTAATCTTAATTCACGGAGTTCGCGACGCATTGCTCTGATTTCGTCTCGTTGTGCGCGGGCTTCTGATTCGTGCGCGAGTTTTGCCGTTTCGAGGGTTGTGGATTGATCGAGAAGGGCGGCTTCTCGTTGAATTAATTCCTGGTGGTATGCCAGGAGGGCTTCTCGGGTCGGGGGTGGGGTCGTATTTGTTTCTTGTATCGAATTAGTATTATCCATCGCGGCTTTTGGAATTGGGCTGATTTAGAGAGAATTATGACGCGCGGGGGGGGGGGTGTAGACGTTTGAAGGGGGCCGAAAAAATTTTCGCGAGAGGGGCACGAGGGGTTCGCGGCGGAATGGACGGGGTAGCGTGCGGCAAAACCACACGAAGGGGGGAGTAATTAATACGATAAAAATGTTCACGGGGTACGAGGGGTAATGGACGGGGTAGCGTGCGGCAAAACCACACGGAGGGGGGCGTAATTAATATGATAAAAATGTTCACGGGGTACGAGGGGTAATGGACGGGGTAGCGTGCGGCAAAACCACACGGAGGGGGGTGTAATTAATACGATATAAATGTTCACGGGGGTACGAGGGGTAATGGACGGGGTAGCGTGCGGCAAAACCACACGGAGGGGGCGTAATTAATGCGATAAAAAATGTTCACGGGGTACGAGGGGTAATGGACGGGGTAGCGTGCGGCAAAACCACACGGAGGGGGCGTAATTAATGCGATAAAAAATGTTCACGGGGTACGAGGGGTAATGGACGGGGTAGCGTGCGGCAAAACCACACGGAAGGGGTAAATATTTCGCGGGGTACGAGGGGTAATGGACGGGGTAGCGTGCGGCAAAACCACACGGAAGGGGTAAATATTTCGCGGGGTACGAGGGGTAAATGGACGGGGTAATGTGTGAGAAACCACACGAGATGTGCTCGCGAAGAAGGGGGAGTAAAAAAATTTTGGCGATTTCGACGATTTAGATAAATTACGAATTAGAATTGGGGGTTGGCAGGGGAGAATTCGTGAATGCTGGGGGAGGGTGCAGTGCAGTGCGAGGTGATCGATTTCTGATTACCGATAGAAAGGGAGGGAGGGTTGAGTTGCTCGGTGTAAGTGTAAAATTTCGGGGGTTGTCGAAGGGGTTGTACAGGGCGTAGAAAAATTTTTGGGGGATTTCGAGAGTGCTAGGAGTAGCAGGGAGTCGCTTTAGGCGAGAAGATACTGGGAAACGTCGAGATATTGAGAATTCCGTTAAGAAAAAAAATTGTACAGGGCGTAGAAAAATCGAGGAAAAGAAGGGAAGGGGGGTGCGTCAAATTTGAATCGAGGGGTTCTAACCGGGGTTAACGGGGATCGCTTCTTGTCCTACCGACTGCGCCAAATTTCAATGTCACGTCCCAGAGGGGGTGTTTTCCGACGGGAAAATGAGAGAGGGGGTTGAACCGACCTCCTCACCCCTTGTCAGTGACTGTGTGTGAATGAGCGATCTTTGATCCACGCGGCACGTACGTCCGCGTCTAATCTCGGCCCGTATCCGGCGATATCCCGATTCGAGGATCGACGCGCGCGAAAGGGGAGGGGAAACGGAAAGGGGTTGTTCTCCTACTTACCTCCCTTGCTTACGAGGGGGAGTAGAGGCGCCTAAAAGTGGCGGTACAGGATACGGCGGCGGAGGAGCACGTATCGGTCGTAGCGGGGGTCGTCTATGGAGATGTCCTCAAGGTGCGGCAATGAGGGGGTGAACTCCACCCTGTCGAGTTTCCACGGCGGTGGAGGCTGCTGGGCCGGCCGCAGGGTGATCCGGAATCCGGGAGGAAGTCGCTGGACCGACACGACGCGGCAGCGCGGAGCGGTCAACGCGGAAACTTCGCGGGGGTGGCTCGCGAGGGTGGCCACCTGAACCGGGGGCGGAACGCGCCCGGATGGATCGTAGGGGTGCTGGTGCGCGAGGCGTGCTCGCTTTGCACGCTGGAATTTCTTCCCGGCTCGGCGGGTGCGTCGCATGGAGTGCGGGAGAGAAAAAGAGAGAGAGAGAGAGATAGGGGTTGTTTCGGAAAAGGGGTGAATCGAGGAATTTAATACGGGAAACACTAGGAGGAAGTACGATATATCGCGAGAAAATGTGTCACTGGGGCAAGTATTCCGTCACTCGTCGGCGCGGATCGACACACGAGGTAATCGTCCTCGCCCTTAGAACGAGGGTCGGGAAAACTGTACCGAGTGCACTCCACTAATTCTGGCGATACGCCGATGCTTGGGGCTCGCACTTTCGTCACCCGTCGGCGCGGATCGGAACACTAAGGTTACCGTCCTCGCCCTTAGAACGAGGGCCGGAAAGGGCGATAGCAAGCACTTTCAATTAAATTATTTATTCGTCCGCGAAGGGATGGTAAACGAAGGGTTGCACCAAAAATAACACTTCAGGGTGCGTCAGCACCGAGGTAAAACCGCACTGTATTTCCGAAATAATATCGAAGAGGAAGAAAAGAAAAGGCAATGAAATGTCGAAGGAATATTATAATATATATATATGTAATATTAAACTCTCTCACTCACTTCACAATTTTAATAATGAAAAGGAATATAATATAATAGGAACTGAACGATGTCGGTATAATATAACATTAATTATAATGATGAAATAAACAACAGTAATTCGGATAATACGAAAAGAAATAGTAAACAAAATAAGGATAAATCGATATAATCAGTAAAATAAAAGAGGAAATTAATGTAATGGGTAAGGAAATAATAATAGGAAACGAATAAGAAAGGAATCAGAAATCGTAATCGAAAACGAAATGGAAATAGAATCACTCGCGGAACTGCACTTCTACGATGTGAACACGACGCGATCTGAAGAGTAACTGAACGATGTGTGTGCGTCGCGAAAGCCAAGACTCAAGAGAGGGAGACAAGCACGGCGGCTTCTATTTATAGCATCGAAAACTGCCTGTTGCTAGGCGGGTTTGTCACGTAGGCCACTGGCTTATGTAATCGCCACGTGCCTTTAGTCACGTACGCCACTCGGTTATGTAACTTGTTTGTCTCGATTGGAATGTCATAGGCGTAACTATTAACGTTTGTACGGTTTAATAGTTATAATTTCTAACTCGACTGGCTTTTACCGTGGAAATTAATTATGCTTAACGAGTTATAATTAATTTCCATTATTCACAATATTAAATAATTGTTTTTAAATATGCAGTTTCTTCGTTTTCGATTGTATAGGAATCGGAAAATATTCGCATTCTTATAACTAATGTGTTCGTGTTACAATGGATGAGTGCTTATAATTAACTTATAATTAATTAATCGCATCTTGCAATATTTGTGATGCATAGTTGCGATTTCTGTTGCTGATACATATGATAATTCGTATAATAATTACTTATTTCATGAGATCTGACGCGTAATTATTCTCTAATTGAAACCATTGGCGTAATTATGAATTATTTCTATGAGATCATTTAATTCTGACTGTTCTGATAATTCTTATATAAATTGTAATTGTAAATATTAGTAAACATTATTTTGTAAATATTGTTTGTTTTTGTAAATATTATTTATTTACATTGTAAATATTATTTGTTCTATTGGTAAACATTATATTGTAAATATTGTTTGTTTTGTAAATATTATTTATTTACATTGTAAATATTATTTGTGACTGTAGATAATATTTACCTGAATTGTAATTATTATGTATTTGGAATATTTATATAACTTATAAATATTATTTATTGCGAATAATATTTACTTCACTTGTAAATATTATTTATTTCAATTGTAAATACTATTTGCTTGAATTGTAAATAGTATTTATTTGAGTTGTAATTATTATTTATTTTAATTGTAACTGTTTGTAATTGTAATTATAATTATTATTTATTGATCGTCTGTAATTACTATTTGTATGTGTTCTAGTGCTTTTTCGTAGGTAAGTATAATTTATAAAGGTAAGTATTATTAACTCTAATGATTATTCATAGAGGTGAGTATTGTTTATAACAATGAATATCCTTAGTTTTAATTATTCTATTGAATTAATGCAATTATTCTTTGTTTCAGGTTCCCATAGGCGCAAGTATTCTTCCGGAGATCTCATTGGCGTAAGTATCAATAATTCTATTTCGATTTTATAATTGTACTAATAAACATTCAAATGAATTTATATATCTTCTTTGTTTCAGCGGTTTCATAGGCGTAAGTATTATCTATTCTGACGATCGCATACGTATCAATTATTTATATTGAACATATGATGTGATTGTTAAATGTTTCATTGAACTAATATGATTATCGTTTGTTTCAGCAACTCATAGGCGTGAGTATTGTTTCTCTTGCCGGTTTCATAGGCGTAAGTATTACTTCTTTTATATTATATATATAATGCGATTGTTAATATTTAATCGAACTAATATGACTTGTTGTTTGTTTCAGCGATTCATAAACGTAAGTATTATTTGTTCTGGAGATTCCATAGGCGTAGGTACCGATTATTATATGTAAATTATATAATATGATTATTAATATTTTAATCAAACTAATATGCATTATTGTTTGTTTCAGCGATTCGTAACGTAAGTATTATTTGTTCTGGAGATTCCATAGGCGTAGGTACCGATTATTATATGTAAATTATATAATATGATTATTAATATTTTAATCAAACTAATATGCATTATTGTTTGTTTCAGCGATTCGTAACGTAAGTATTATTTATTCCAACGATTCCATAGGCGTAGGCATCGATTATTTGTCGACTCGATAAGGGTTAGTATTATGTGTTCCGTTTAAATTATATA
This sequence comes from Halictus rubicundus, assembly GCF_050948215.1. NCBI lineage: Eukaryota > Metazoa > Arthropoda > Insecta > Hymenoptera > Halictidae > Halictus > Halictus rubicundus. Next base: position 14,624 of record NW_027489531.1, read on the forward strand.
TGATTTGTATGAATGTGATGTGTCACTATACGTTGTTTCAGGTACAGCGCGTTTCAAAACATCGCTTATGGAATGTTTGGAGTGGGGGAACGCGAAGAGCTAATCTACTCTAATGTTAATTAGTTATGATTTTATAATAACTTATGACTAACTTACAACTAATTCCAACGTTGTCGTTCGGACAACGTCACAGTTTATCGCAGAATCAGCGATTCTCTACGCGACACGCTTAGTTTGCATGAAAACGAACGAAAATGATCGAAAATCACCGAATTGTAGCAGAAAACACGATCTCGACTGGTTTATCGCAGAATCAGCGATTCTCTACGCGAAACGCATAATTTGCATGAAAACGAACGAAAATGACCGAAAACCACCGAATTGTAGCAGAAAACACGATCTCGACTAGTTTATCGCAGAATCAGCGATTCTCCACGCGAAACCGCCGTTTCTGACCAGAATCGCGCATTCGCACGCTGACACTCTTAATTTGCATGAAAACGAACGAAACTGATCGAAAATCACCGAATTGTAGGAGAAAACACGATCTCGACTGGTTTATCGCAGAATCAGCTATTCTCTACGCGAAACGCATAATTTGCATGAAAACGAACGAAAATGATCGAAAATCACCGAATTGTGGCAGAAAACACGATCTCGACTAGATTATCGCAGAATCAGCGATTCTCCACGCGAAACCGCCGTTTCTGACCAGAATCGCGCATTCGCACGCTGAAACTCTTAATTTGCATGAAAACGAACGAAAATGATCGAAAATCACCGAATTGTAGGAGAAAACACGATCTCGACTAGTTTATCGCAGAATCAGCGATTCTCTACGCGACACGCTTAGTTTGCATGAAAACGAACGAAAATGATCGAAAATCACCGAATTGTAGCAGAAAACACGATCTCGACTAGTTTATCGCAGAATCAGCGATTCTCTACGCGACACGCTTAATTTGCATGAAAACGAACGAAAATGATCGTAAATCACCGAATTGGAGGAGAAAACACGATCTCGACTGGTTTATCGCAGAATCAGCGATCCTCCACGCGAAACCGCCGTTTCTGACCAGAATCGCGCATTCGCACGCTGAAACTCTTAATTTGCATGAAAACGAACGAAAATGATCGAAAATCACCGAATTGTAGGAGAAAACACGATCTCGACTAGTTTATCGCAGAATCAGCGATTCTCTACGCGACACGCTTAGTTTGCATGAAAACGAACGAAAATGATCGAAAATCACCGAATTGTAGCAGAAAACACGATCTCGACTGGTTTATCGCAGAATCAGCGATTCTCTACGCGAAACGCATAATTTGCATGAAAACGAACGAAAATGACCGAAAACCACCGAATTGTAGCAGAAAACACGATCTCGACTAGATTATCGCAGAATCAGCGATTCTCCACGCGAAACCGCCGTTTCTGACCAGAATCGCGCATTCGCACGCTGAAACTCTTAATTTGCATGAAAACGAACGAAAATGATCGAAAATCACCGAATTGTAGGAGAAAACACGATCTCGACTAGTTTATCGCAGAATCAGCGATTCTCTACGCGACACGCTTAGTTTGCATGAAAACGAACGAAAATGATCGAAAATCACCGAATTGTAGCAGAAAACACGATCTCGACTAGTTTATCGCAGAATCAGCGATTCTCCACGCGAAACCGCCGTTTCTGACCAGAATCGCGCATTCGCACGCTGACACTCTTAATTTGCATGAAAACGAACGAAACTGATCGAAAATCACCGAATTGTAGGAGAAAACACGATCTCGACTGGTTTATCGCAGAATCAGCTATTCTCTACGCGAAACGCATAATTTGCATGAAAACGAACGAAAATGATCGAAAATCACCGAATTGTGGCAGAAAACACGATCTCGACTAGATTATCGCAGAATCAGCGATTCTCCACGCGAAACCGCCGTTTCTGACCAGAATCGCGCATTCGCACGCTGAAACACTTAATTTGCATGAAAACGAACGAAAATGATCGAAAATCACCGAATTGTAGGAGAAAACACGATCTCGACTAGTTTATCGCAGAATCAGCGATTCTCTACGCGACACGCTTAGTTTGCATGAAAACGAACGAAAATGATCGAAAATCACCGAATTGTAGCAGAAAACACGATCTCGACTAGTTTATCGCAGAATCAGCGATTCTCTACGCGACACGCTTAATTTGCATGAAAACGAACGAAAATGATCGTAAATCACCGAATTGTAGGAGAAAACACGATCTCGACTGGTTTATCGCAGAATCAGCGATCCTCCACGCGAAACCGCCGTTTCTGACCAGAATCGCGCATTCGCACGCTGAAACTCTTAATTTGCATGAAAACGAACGAAAATGATCGAAAATCACCGAATTGTAGGAGAAAACACGATCTCGACTAGTTTATCGCAGAATCAGCGATTCTCTACGCGACACGCTTAGTTTGCATGAAAACGAACGAAAATGATCGAAAATCACCGAATTGTAGCAGAAAACACGATCTCGACTGGTTTATCGCAGAATCAGCGATTCTCTACGCGAAACGCATAATTTGCATGAAAACGAACGAAAATGACCGAAAACCACCGAATTGTAGCAGAAAACACGATCTCGACTAGATTATCGCAGAATCAGCGATTCTCCACGCGAAACCGCCGTTTCTGACCAGAATCGCGCATTCGCACGCTGACACTCTTAATTTGCATGAAAACGAACGAAACTGATCGAAAATCACCGAATTGTAGGAGAAAACACGATCTCGACTAGTGTATCGCAGAATCAGCGATTCTCTACGCGACACGCTTAATTTGCATGAAAACGAACGAAAATGATCGAAAATCACCGAATTGTAGGAGAAAACACGATCTCGACTGGTTTATCGCAGAATCAGCTATTCTCTACGCGAAACGCATAATTTGCATGAAAACGAACGAAAATGATCGAAAATCACCGAATTGTGGCAGAAAACACGATCTCGACTAGATTATCGCAGAATCAGCGATTCTCCACGCGAAAATGCCGTTTCTGACCAGAATCGCGCATTCGCACGCTGAAACTCTTAATTTGCATGAAAACGAACGAAAATAATCGAAAATCACCGAATTGTAGGAGAAAACACGATCTCGACTAGTTTATCGCAGAATCAGCGATTCTCTACGCGACACGCTTAGTTTGCATGAAAACGAACGAAAATGATCGAAAATCACCGAATTGTAGCAGAAAACACGATTTCGACTGGTTTATCGCAGAATCAGCGATTCTCTACGCGAAACGCATAATTTGCATGAAAACGAACGAAAATGACCGAAAACCACCGAATTGTAGCAGAAAACACGATCTCGACTAGATTATCGCAGAATCAGCGATTCTCCACGCGAAACGCTTAATTTGCATGAAAACGAACGAAAATGATCGAAAATCACCGAAATGTGGCAGAAAACACGATCTCGACTAGATTATCGCAGAATCAGCGATTCTCCACGCGAAACCGCCGTTTCTGACCAGAATCGCGCATTCGCACGCTGAAACTCTTAATTTGCATGAAAACGAACGAAAATGATCGAAAATCACCGAATTGTAGGAGAAAACACGATCTCGACTAGTGTATCGCAGAATCAGCGATTCTCTACGCGACACGCTTAGTTTGCATGAAAACGAACGAAAATGATCGAAAATCACCGAATTGTAGCAGAAAACACGATCTCGACTAGTTTATCGCAGAATCAGCGATTCTCTACGCGACACGCTTAATTTGCATGAAAACGAACGAAAATGATCGTAAATCACCGAATTGTAGGAGAAAACACGATCTCGACTGGTTTATCGCAGAATCAGCGATTCTCCACGCGAAACCGCCGTTTCTGACCAGAATCGCGCATTCGCACGCTGAAACTCTTAATTTGCATGAAAACGAACGAAAATGATCGAAAATCACCGAATTGTAGGAGAAAACACGATCTCGACTAGTTTATCGCAGAATCAGCGATTCTCTACGCGACACGCTTAGTTTGCATGAAAACGAACGAAAATGATCGAAAATCACCGAATTGTAGCAGAAAACACGATCTCGACTGGTTTATCGCAGAATCAGCGATTCTCTACGCGAAACGCATAATTTGCATGAAAACGAACGAAAATGACCGAAAACCACCGAATTGTAGCAGAAAACACGATCTCGACTAGATTATCGCAGAATCAGCGATTCTCCACGCGAAACCGCCGTTTCTGACCAGAATCACGCATTCGCACGCTGACACTCTTAATTTGCATGAAAACGAACGAAACTGATCGAAAATCACCGAATTGTAGGAGAAAACACGATCTCGACTAGTGTATCGCAGAATCAGCGATTCTCCACGCGAAACGCTTAATTTGCATGAAAACGAACGAAAATGATCGAAAATCACCGAATTGTGGCAGAAAACACGATCTCGACTACATTATCGCAGAATCAGCGATTCTCCACGCGAAACCGCCGTTTCTGACCAGAATCGCGCATTCGCACGCTGAAACTCTTAATTTGCATGAAAACGAACGAAAATGATCGAAAATCACCGAATTGTAGGAGAAAACACGATCTCGACTAGTGTATCGCAGAATCAGCGATTCTCTACGCGACATGCTTAATTTGCATGAAAACGAACGAAAATGATCGAAAATCACCGAATTGTAGGAGAAAACACGATCTCGACTGGTTTATCGCAGAATCAGCGATTCTCCACGCGAAACGCTTAATTTGCATGAAAACGAACGAAAATGATCGAAAATCACCGAATTGTGGCAGAAAACACGATCTCGACTAGTTTATCGCAGAATCAGCGATTCTCTACGCGACACGCTTAGTTTGCATGAAAACGAACGAAAATGACCGAAAACCACCGAATTGTAGCAGAAAACACGATCTCGACTAGATTATCGCAGAATCAGCGATTCTCCACGCGAAACCGCCGTTTCTGACCAGAATCGCGTATTCGCACGCTGAAACTCTTAATTTGCATGAAAACGAACGAAACTGATCGAAAATCACCGAATTGTAGGAGAAAACACGATCTCGACTAGTGTATCGCAGAATCAGCGATTCTCTACGCGACACGCTTAATTTGCATGAAAACGAACGAAAATGATCGAAAATGACCGAATTGTAGGAGAAAACACGATCTCGACTGGTTTATCGCAGAATCAGCGATTCTCTACGCGAAACGCATAATTTGCATGAAAACGAACGAAAATGACCGAAAACCACCGAATTGTAGCAGAAAACACGATCTCGACTAGATTATCGCAGAATCAGCGATTCTCCACGCGAAACCGCCGTTTCTGACCAGAATCGCGCATTAGCACGCTGACACTCTTAATTTGCATGAAAACGAACGAAACTGATCGAAAATCACCGAATTGTAGGAGAAAACACGATCTCGACTAGTGTATCGCAGAATCAGCGATTCTCCACGCGAAACGCTTAATTTGCATGAAAACGAACGAAAATGATCGAAAATCACCGAATTGTGGCAGAAAACACGATCTCGACTAGATTATCGCAGAATCAGCGATTCTCCACGCGAAACCGCCGTTTCTGACCAGAATCGCGCATTCGCACGCTGAAACTCTTAATTTGCATGAAAACGAACGAAACTGATCGAAAATCACCGAATTGTAGGAGAAAACACGATCTCGACTAGTGTATCGCAGAATCAGCGATTCTCTACGCGACACGCTTAATTTGCATGAAAACGAACGAAAATGATCGAAAATCACCGAATTGTGACAGAAAACACGATCTCGACTAGATTATCGCTGAATCAGCGATTCTCCACGCGAAACCGCCGTTTCTGACCAGAATCGCGCATTCGCACGCTGAAACTCTTAATTTGCATGAAAACGAACGAAAATGATCGAAAATCACCGAATTGTAGGAGAAAACATGATCTCGACTAGTGTATCGCAGAATCAGCGATCCTCTACGCGAAACGCATAATTTGCATGAAAACGAACGAAAATGATCGAAAATCACCGAATTGTAGCAGAAAACACGATCTTGACTAGTTTATCGCAGAATCAGTGATTCTCTACGCGACACGCTTAATTTGCATGAAAACGAACGAAAATGATCGAAAATCACCGAATTGTAGCAGAAAACACGATCTCGACTGGTTTATCGCAGAATCAGCGATTCTCTACGCGAAACGCATAATTTGCATGAAAACGAACGAAAATGATCGAAAATCACCGAATTGTGACAGAAAACACGATCTCGACTAGATTATCGCTGAATCAGCGATTCTCCACGCGAAACCGCCGTTTCTGACCAGAATCGCGCATTCGCACGCTGAAACTCTTAATTTGCATGAAAACGAACGAAAATGATCGAAAATCACCGAATTGTAGCAGAAAACACGATCTCGACTAGTTTATCGCAGAATCGGCGATTCTCCACGCGAAACGCATAATTTGCATGAAAACGAACGAAAATGATCGAAAATCACCGAATTGTGGCAGAAAACACGATCTCGACTAGATTATCGCAGAATCAGCGATTCTCCACGCGAAACCGCCGTTTCTGACCAGAATCGCGCATTCGCACGCTGAAACTCTTAATTTGCATGAAAACGAACGAAAATGATCGAAAATCACCGAATTGTAGGAGAAAACACGATCTCGACTAGTTTATCGCAGAATCAGCGATTCTCTACGCGACACGCTTAGTTTGCATGAAAACGAACGAAAATGACCGAAAACCACCGAATTGTAGCAGAAAACACGATCTCGACTGGTTTATCGCAGAATCAGCGATTCTCTACGCGAAACGCATAATTTGCATGAAAACGAACGAAAATGATCGAAAATCACCGAATTGTGGCAGAAAACACGATCTCGACTAGATTATCGCAGAATCAGCGATTCTCCACGCGAAAATGCCGTTTCTGACCAGAATCGCGCATTCGCACGCTGAAACTCTTAATTTGCATGAAAACGAACGAAAATGATCGAAAATCACCGAATTGTAGCAGAAAACACGATCTCGACTAGTTTATCGCAGAATCAGCGATCCTCTACGCGAAACGCATAATTTGCATGAAAACGAACGAAAATGATCGAAAATCACCGAATTGTAGCAGAAAACACGATCTTGACTAGTTTATCGCAGAATCAGTGATTCTCTACGCGACACGCTTAATTTGCATGAAAACGAACGAAAATGATCGAAAATCACCGAATTGTAGCAGAAAACACGATCTCGACTGGTTTATCGCAGAATCAGCGATTCTCTACGCGAAACGCATAATTTGCATGAAAACGAACGAAAATGATCGAAAATCACCGAATTGTGACAGAAAACACGATCTCGACTAGATTATCGCAGAATCAGCGATTCTCCACGCGAAACCGCCGTTTCTGACCAGAATCGCGCATTCGCACGCTGAAACTCTTAATTTGCATGAAAACGAACGAAAATGATCGAAAATCACCGAATTGTAGGAGAAAACACGATCTCGACTAGTTTATCGCAGAATCAGCGATTCTCTACGCGACACGCTTAGTTTGCATGAAAACGAACGAAAATGACCGAAAACCACCGAATTGTAGCAGAAAACACGATCTCGACTGGTTTATCGCAGAATCAGCGATTCTCTACGCGAAACGCATAATTTGCATGAAAACGAACGAAAATGATCGAAAATCACCGAATTGTGACAGAAAACACGATCTCGACTAGATTATCGCTGAATCAGCGATTCTCCACGCGAAACCGCCGTTTCTGACCAGAATCGCGCATTCGCACGCTGAAACTCTTAATTTGCATGAAAACGAACGAAAATGATCGAAAATCACCGAATTGTAGCAGAAAACACGATCTCGACTAGTTTATCGCAGAATCGGCGATTCTCCACGCGAAACGCATAATTTGCATGAAAACGAACGAAAATGATCGAAAATCACCGAATTGTGGCAGAAAACACGATCTCGACTAGATTATCGCAGAATCAGCGATTCTCCACGCGAAACCGCCGTTTCTGACCAGAATCGCGCATTCGCACGCTGAAACTCTTAATTTGCATGAAAACGAACGAAAATGATCGAAAATCACCGAATTGTAGGAGAAAACACGATCTCGACTAGTTTATCGCAGAATCAGCGATTCTCTACGCGACACGCTTAGTTTGCATGAAAACGAACGAAAATGACCGAAAACCACCGAATTGTAGCAGAAAACACGATCTCGACTGGTTTATCGCAGAATCAGCGATTCTCTACGCGAAACGCATAATTTGCATGAAAACGAACGAAAATGATCGAAAATCACCGAATTGTGGCAGAAAACACGATCTCGACTAGATTATCGCAGAATCAGCGATTCTCCACGCGAAAATGCCGTTTCTGACCAGAATCGCGCATTCGCACGCTGAAACTCTTAATTTGCATGAAAACGAACGAAAATGATCGAAAATCACCGAATTGTAGCAGAAAACACGATCTCGACTAGTTTATCGCAGAATCGGCGATTCTCCACGCGAAACGCATAATTTGCATGAAAACGAACGAATATGATTGAAAATCACCGAATTGTGGCAGAAAACACGATCTCGACTGGTTTATCGCAGAATCAGCGATTCTCTACGCGACACGCTTAGTTTGCATGAAAACGAACGAAAATGACCGAAAACCACCGAATTGTAGCAGAAAACACGATCTCGACTAGATTATCGCAGAATCAGCGATTCTCCACGCGAAACCGCCGTTTCTGACCAGAATCGCGTATTCGCACGCTGAAACTCTTAATTTGCATGAAAACGAACGAAACTGTGTGACGTTGTCCGAACGACAACGTTGGAATTAGTTGTAAGTTAGTCATAAGTTATTATAAAATCATAATTAATTAACATTTAGAATAGATTAGCTCTTCGCGTTCCCCCACTCCAAACATTCCATAAGCGATGTTTTGAAACGCGCTGTACCTGAAACAACGTATAGTGACATATCACATTCATATAAATCATATATAATTTAAAACGGAACACATAATACTAACCCTTATCGAGTCGACAAATAATCGATGCCTACGCCTATGGAATCGTTGGAATAAATAATACTTACGTTAACGAATCGCTGAAACAAACAATAATGCATATTAGTTTGATTAAAATATTAATAATCATATTATATAATTTACATATAATAATCGGTACCTACGCCTATGGAATCTCCAGAACAAATAATACTTACGTTAATGAATCGCTGAAACAAACAATAAGTTATATTAGTTCGATTAAATATTAATAATCGCATTATATATATAATATAAAAGAAGTAATACTTACGCCTATGAAACCGGCAAGAGAAACAATACTCACGCCTATGAGTTGCTGAAACAAACGATAATCACATTAGTTCAATTAAATATTTAACAATCACATCATATGTTCAATATAAATAATTGATACGTACGCGTATGCGATCGTCAGAATAGATAATACTTACGCCTATGAAATCGCTGAAACAAAGAAGATATATAAATTCATTCAAATGTTTATTAGTACAATTATAAAATCGAAATAGAATTATTGATACTTACGCCAATGAGATCTCCGGAAGAATACTTGCGCCTATGGGAACCTGAAACAAAGAATAATTGCATTAATTCAATAGAATAATTAAAACTAAGGATATTCATTGTTATAAACAATACTCACCTCTATGAATAATCATTAGAGTTAATAATACTTACCTTTATAAATTATACTTACCTACGAAAAAGCACTAGAACACATACAAATAGTAATTACAGACGATCAATAAATAATAATTATAATTACAATTACAAACAGTTACAATTAAAATAAATAATAATTACAACTCAAATAAATACTATTTACAATTCAAGCAAATAGTATTTACAATTGAAATAAATAATATTTACAAGTGAAGTAAATATTATTCGCAATAAATAATATTTATAAGTTATATAAATATTCCAAATACATAATAATTACAATTCAGGTAAATATTATCTACAGTCACAAATAATATTTACAATGTAAATAAATAATATTTACAAAACAAACAATATTTACAATATAATGTTTACCAATAGAACAAATAATATTTACAATGTAAATAAATAATATTTACAAAAACAAACAATATTTACAAAATAATGTTTACTAATATTTACAATTACAATTTATATAAGAATTATCAGAACAGTCAGAATTAAATGATCTCATAGAAATAATTCATAATTACGCCAATGGTTTCAATTAGAGAATAATTACGCGTCAGATCTCATGAAATAAGTAATTATTATACGAATTATCATATGTATCAGCAACAGAAATCGCAACTATGCATCACAAATATTGCAAGATGCGATTAATTAATTATAAGTTAATTATAAGCACTCATCCATTGTAACACGAACACATTAGTTATAAGAATGCGAATATTTTCCGATTCCTATACAATCGAAAACGAAGAAACTGCATATTTAAAAACAATTATTTAATATTGTGAATAATGGAAATTAATTATAACTCGTTAAGCATAATTAATTTCCACGGTAAAAGCCAGTCGAGTTAGAAATTATAACTATTAAACCGTACAAACGTTAATAGTTACGCCTATGACATTCCAATCGAGACAAACAAGTTACATAACCGAGTGGCGTACGTGACTAAAGGCACGTGGCGATTACATAAGCCAGTGGCCTACGTGACAAACCCGCCTAGCAACAGGCAGTTTTCGATGCTATAAATAGAAGCCGCCGTGCTTGTCTCCCTCTCTTGAGTCTTGGCTTTCGCGACGCACACACATCGTTCAGTTGCTCTTCAGATCGCGTCGTGTTCACATCGTAGAAGTGCAGTTCCGCGAGTGATTCTATTTCAATTTCGTGTTCGATTACGATTTCTGATTCCTTTCTTATTCGTTTCCTATTATTATTTCCTTATCCATTACATTAATTTCCTCTTTTATTTTACTGATTATATCGATTTATCCTTATTTTGTTTACTATTTCTTTTCGTATTATCCGAATTACTGTTGTTTATTTCATCATTATAATTAATGTTATATTATACCGACATCGTTCAGTTCCTATTATATTATATTCCTTTTCGTTATTAAAATTGTGAAGTGAGTGAGAGAGCTTAATATTACATATATATATATTATAATATTCCTTCGACATTTCATTGCCTTTTCTTTTCTTCCTCTTCGATATTATTTCGGAAATACAGTGCGGTTTTACCTCGGTGCTGACGCACCCTGAAGTGTTATTTTTGGTGCAACCCTTCGTTTACCATCCCTTCGCGGACGAATAAGTAATTTAATTGAAAGTGCTTGCTATCGCCCTTTCCGGCCCTCGTTCTAAGGGCGAGGACGGTAACCTTAGTGTTCCGATCCGCGCCGACGAGTGACGAAAGTGCGAGCCCCAAGCATCGGCGTATCGCCAGAATTAGTGGAGTGCACTCGGTACAGTTTTCCCGACCCTCGTTCTAAGGGCGAGGACGATTACCTCGTGTGTCGATCCGCGCCGACGAGTGACGGAATACTTGCCCCAGTGACACATTTTCTCGCGATATATCGTACTTCCTCCTAGTGTTTCCCGTATTAAATTCCTCGATTCACCCCTTTTCCGAAACAACCCCTATCTCTCTCTCTCTCTCTCTTTCTCTCCCGCACTCCATGCGACGCACCCGCCGAGCCGGGAAGAAATTCCAGCGTGCAAAGCGAGCACGCCTCGCGCACCAGCACCCCTACGATCCATCCGGGCGCGTTCCGCCCCCGGTTCAGGTGGCCACCCTCGCGAGCCACCCCCGCGAAGTTTCCGCGTTGACCGCTCCGCGCTGCCGCGTCGTGTCGGTCCAGCGACTTCCTCCCGGATTCCGGATCACCCTGCGGCCGGCCCAGCAGCCTCCACCGCCGTGGAAACTCGACAGGGTGGAGTTCACCCCCTCATTGCCGCACCTTGAGGACATCTCCATAGACGACCCCCGCTACGACCGATACGTGCTCCTCCGCCGCCGTATCCTGTACCGCCACTTTTAGGCGCCTCTACTCCCCCTCGTAAGCAAGGGAGGTAAGTAGGAGAACAACCCCTTTCCGTTTCCCCTCCCCTTTCGCGCGCGTCGATCCTCGAATCGGGATATCGCCGGATACGGGCCGAGATTAGACGCGGACGTACGTGCCGCGTGGATCAAAGATCGCTCATTCACACACAGTCACTGACAAGGGGTGAGGAGGTCGGTTCAACCCCCTCTCTCATTTTCCCGTCGGAAAACACCCCCTCTGGGACGTGACATTGAAATTTGGCGCAGTCGGTAGGACAAGAAGCGATCCCCGTTAACCCCGGTTAGAACCCCTCGATTCAAATTTGACGCACCCCCCCTTCCCTTCTTTTCCTCGATTTTTCTACGCCCTGTACAATTTTTTTTTCTTAACGGAATTCTCAATATCTCGACGTTTCCCAGTATCTTCTCGCCTAAAGCGACTCCCTGCTACTCCTAGCACTCTCGAAATCCCCCAAAAATTTTTCTACGCCCTGTACAACCCCTTCGACCACCCCCGAAATTTTACACTTACACCGAGCAACTCAACCCTCCCTCCTTTTCTATCGGTAATCAGAAATCGATCACCTCGCACTGCACTGCACCCTCCCCCAGCATTCACGAATTCTCCCCTGCCAACCCCCAATTCTAATTCATAATTTATTTAAATCGTCGAAATCGCCAAAAATTTTTTTTTTACTCCCCCTTCTTCGCGAGCACATCTCGTGTGGTTTCTCACACATTACCCCGTCCATTTACCCCTCGTACCCCGCGAAATATTTACCCCCCTCCGTGTGGTTTTGCCGCACGCTACCCCGTCCATTACCCCTCGTACCCCGTGAACATTTTTATCGTATTAATTACGCCCCCTCCGTGTGGTTTTGCCGCACGCTACCCCGTCCATTACCCCTCGTACCCCGTGAACATTTTTATCGTATTAATTACGCCCCTTCCGTGTGGTTTTGCCGCACGCTACCTCGTCCATTACCCCTCGTACCCCGTGAACATTTTTATCGTATTAATTACGCCCCCCTCCGTGTGGTTTTGCCGCACGCTACCCCGTCCATTACCCCTCGTACCCCGTGAACATTTTTATCATATTAATTACGCCCCCCTCCGTGTGGTTTTGCCGCACGCTACCCCGTCCATTACCCCTCGTACCCCGTGAACATTTTTATCGTATTAATTACTCTCCTTTTCGTGTGGTTTTGCCGCACGCTACCCCGTCCATTCCGCCGCGAACCCCTCGTGCCCCTCTCGCGAAAATTTTTTCGGCCCCCTTCAAACGTCTACACCCCCCCCCCCCCCCGCGCGTCATAATTCTCTCTAAATCAGCCCAATTCCAAAAGCCGCGATGGATAATACTAATTCGATACAAGAAACAAATACGACCCCACCCCCGACCCGAGAAGCCCTCCTGGCATACCACCAGGAATTAATTCAACGAGAAGCCGCCCTTCTCGATCAATCCACAACCCTCGAAACGGCAAAACTCGCGCACGAATCAGAAGCCCGCGCACAACGAGACGAAATCAGAGCAATGCGTCGCGAACTCCGTGAATTAAGACTAACCAGCCTCGACTCAAGCAGCACCCGTTTCTCCCCCCGTTCAAATTCAACCCCCTACGGCGAAACCCCGCACCCCGACCCCGCGAACTTCATTCTTAAACAAGCAGTAGAATTCATACCTACATTCGACGGCAGTAATTTAACTGTGCTCCAATTCGTTCGAGCATGTAAACGCGCACGCGAAGCAGTCCCCCCACACGTCGAACGCACCCTAACGAAACTAATTTGCAATAAACTCCGCGGCCGCGCCTACGCCGCGATAGAGGACGAAGATTTCTCGACGATCTCAGGATTATGCAATCGGCTTAAAAATATATTAGGTCCCCACCGATTCGTCGAGCAATACCGTGGAGATTTAGCCAGTATTGTTCAAGGCTCCAACGAGCACGTCATAGATTTTATAACGCGTGTAAAGGATCTCCGGACTGCCATCCTAGAATGCGATCGAATCGACCCCGACGTCGAAGAAGTAGACGAGCTCGCAAAAGAATCTTTTATTCGAGGATTAATCCCCCCCCTCCGAGCGGAAGTCCGCCCCTTCAGAAACGAAAAGCTACGTACAGTATTCAACGAAGCAATGTCCGCATACCGTCAGTATGAACTCGACATAGCGCGATACGGGAACACACTCCGCGACGAATATAGGAATACGAAATTTAGCGAAACCACAAACCGCACCCCAGAACGCCGGTATTACAACAATCCCCCACGACCCCCACCCCCGCGCCAAGAACCACGGCAACCCACTCACGACTCTTATCCCAGAAACGCGTCCCCACCCCATCGACCACCCCGTCATTACGAACCCCCATGGCGTGACGAGCGCCCCGCGCCTAACCCCCACCGCGAGAACCGCGAGCCCTTCCCAACGGAAGCCCCGAAACTTTGCCGGTACTGCCAACGTGCAGGCCACGATATCCACGAATGCCGCCGTCGCGAATATAACAGTAACCTGAAACAGGGAAACGACACAGGCCTCCCGAGCAATCCGTCGCCGTCCCGAGAGGCCCCACCCGCGTAAAAACCGACGACAAACCCCTTCAAAAATCGATTCACTACGTCTCCGCGCTAAATCAAAAATCCGATTCCGATTCGGATTCCTCTTCGCTAAATCTACAGGCTCACACGGACCGCCCGTGCGAGACGATCAAGAATGATCACTTCGCGAAAATTAAAAATCCCGAACGAGCTTCGGTCAAGTCTTCAGTAATCTCTCATGCTCGCACGAACCGCTCGTGCGAGACGATCAATAATGATCACTCCGCGCTAATTCTAAAATCCGAACGAGATTCGGTCAATTCTCCTCTAAATCCTCAGGCTCGCACGAACCGCTCGTGCGAGACGATCGAAAATGATCACTTCGCGAAAACTCTAAAATCCGAACGAGATTCGGTCAATTCTCTTCTAAATCCTCAGGCTCACACGAACCGCTCGTGTGAGACGATCAATAATGATCACTCCGCGTTAATTAAAAATCCCGAACAAGATTCGGTCGACAATTCACAAATCTCTCAGGCTCACACGGACCGCCCGTGTGAGACGATCGAAAACGATCACTCCGCGTCAATTAAAAATCCCGAACAAGATTCGGTTGATTCTTCGCTAACCTCTCAGGCTCACACGAACCGCTCGTGTGAGACGATCGAAAACGATCACTTCGCGATAATTAAAAATCCCGAACAAGATTCGGTCGACAATTCACAAATCTCTCAGGCTCACACGGACCGCCCGTGTGAGACGATCGAAAACGATCACTCCGCGTCAATTAAAAATCCCGAACAAGATTCGGTCAATTCTTCGCTAATCCCTCAGGCTCGCACGAACCGCTCGTGCGAGACGATCGATAACGATCACTTCGCGTTCTCTCTAAAACCCGAACTAGATTCGGCCAATTCTTCGCTAATCTCTCAGGCTCACACGGACCGCCCGTGTGAGACGATCGAAAACGATCACTTCGCGTCAATTAAAAATCCCGAACAAGATTCGGTCAATTCTTCGCTAATCTCTCAGGCTCACACGAACCGCTCGTGTGAGACGATCGAAAACGATCACTTCGCGTCAATTAAAAACCCCGAACAAGATTCGGTCAATTATTCACTAATCTCTCAGGCTCGCACGAACCGCCCGTGCGAGACGATCGAAAACGATCATTTCGCGTTAGAACAAAAACCCGAACAACATTCGGAGTCCACTCTTCAAGTTCATACGAACTGCTCGTGCGAAGCGACCGACAACGATCGCGCCGCAGTAAAGCACAGAGCTCGTATAAAAGAATTATACGAGACAACTCCAATGCGACACCTCAACCTGGACGAGGTCGCGCATACCAAAGCGTCTTCAAGAGGAAACAATGAAGACGCCATATTCCGCAAACCTGTGGTCCTCCCAATGTCAACGGGACCACCTCGCAACACGCCAGACGTCGCTCAACAAAGGGTGATACACCCCCGGTACAGACCCTCCTCTCGACACACCAGACGTCGGAGGACGAAGAGTGATACACCCCGGTACAGACCCTCCTCTCGACACACCAGACGTCGGAGGACGAAGAGTGATACACCCCGGTACAGACCCTCCCCTCGACACACCAGACGTCGGAGAACGAAGAGTCACACACCCCGGGAAAGACCCACCCCTCCACTAGAGAATAAAATTATCGACAGAACCGCAAGCGAGAAGTAGCATCCCGACCCACCCCAACCCAAAAAACATTCACCCCCCCCCCCATATTACACTCCCTTCAAATTCCCAGAAGCCACAACATGTGCAGGAAAACGAAAGCACCAACGCCCTCCGGCTTCAAAAGGCTAGAATACCTGCTGAGATTCGAGCAGTATTTCTGTTACAATGGCTTCATCCACTCCACCAGCGAAGGAGAAGACCTCTGCCAGCAATGCCGAGGCAAATACCGTGGGAAAACGGAGAAGTTCCACATAATTCATCTCGCACGGAAGCGAATGAAGAACTCCTGCGATCGATGCGGCAAACAGATGTGCAGTGAACGCCCGGTGATAACCTGCCAAACATGTTCCATGTACATCGCCGAAGTAATGACTGAGGTAGTATTCACCCCCAACATCCAGCGGAGACCGGAGCAGGAAGCTCCATTCACATAAAAGGCAGCAGTGACAGCAGCAGCAACAGCAGCAGCAACAGCAGCAGTGACAGCAGCAAGAGCAGCAGCCCCCCCCCCCTCTCAACGCCAAACCCCTGGAAGAAGCAGCAGCAAACCCCCCCCCTTCATCGCCGCAAGGTCCCTGGAGGAAACAGCTGACACCCCCCCCCCTTCTTCTTCAACGCCAGTTCCACGAGCAGCAGCTTTCCAAACCCCCTGGGCAACCCCCAAAGCACCAAGGTTCTGTGACACCCCAGGCTCCGAGAAATTTCGAGGGCGAAATTTCTTCCCCGGGCGACGGAGGTGTGACGTTGTCCGAACGACAACGTTGGAATTAGTTGTAAGTTAGTCATAAGTTATTATAAAATCATAATTAATTAACATTTAGAATAGATTAGCTCTTCGCGTTCCCCCACTCCAAACATTCCATAAGCGATGTTTTGAAACGCGCTGTACCTGAAACAACGTATAGTGACATATCACATTCATATAAATCATATATAATTTAAACGGAACACATAATACTAACCCTTATCGAGTCGACAAATAATCGATGCCTACGCCTATGGAATCGTTGGAATAAATAATACTTACGTTAACGAATCGCTGAAACAAACAATAATGCATATTAGTTTGATTAAAATATTAATAATCATATTATATAATTTACATATAATAATCGGTACCTACGCCTATGGAATCTCCAGAACAAATAATACTTACGTTAATGAATCGCTGAAACAAACAATAAGTTATATTAGTTCGATTAAATATTAATAATCGCATTATATATATAATATAAAAGAAGTAATACTTACGCCTATGAAACCGGCAAGAGAAACAATACTCACGCCTATGAGTTGCTGAAACAAACGATAATCACATTAGTTCAATTAAATATTTAACAATCACATCATATGTTCAATATAAATAATTGATACGTACGCGTATGCGATCGTCAGAATAGATAATACTTACGCCTATGAAATCGCTGAAACAAAGAAGATATATAAATTCATTCAAATGTTTATTAGTACAATTATAAAATCGAAATAGAATTATTGATACTTACGCCAATGAGATCTCCGGAAGAATACTTGCGCCTATGGGAACCTGAAACAAAGAATAATTGCATTAATTCAATAGAATAATTAAAACTAAGGATATTCATTGTTATAAACAATACTCACCTCTATGAATAATCATTAGAGTTAATAATACTTACCTTTATAAATTATACTTACCTACGAAAAAGCACTAGAACACATACAAATAGTAATTACAGACGATCAATAAATAATAATTATAATTACAATTACAAACAGTTACAATTAAAATAAATAATAATTACAACTCAAATAAATACTATTTACAATTCAAGCAAATAGTATTTACAATTGAAATAAATAATATTTACAAGTGAAGTAAATATTATTCGCAATAAATAATATTTATAAGTTATATAAATATTCCAAATACATAATAATTACAATTCAGGTAAATATTATCTACAGTCACAAATAATATTTACAATGTAAATAAATAATATTTACAAAACAAACAATATTTACAATATAATGTTTACCAATAGAACAAATAATATTTACAATGTAAATAAATAATATTTACAAAAACAAACAATATTTACAAAATAATGTTTACTAATATTTACAATTACAATTTATATAAGAATTATCAGAACAGTCAGAATTAAATGATCTCATAGAAATAATTCATAATTACGCCAATGGTTTCAATTAGAGAATAATTACGCGTCAGATCTCATGAAATAAGTAATTATTATACGAATTATCATATGTATCAGCAACAGAAATCGCAACTATGCATCACAAATATTGCAAGATGCGATTAATTAATTATAAGTTAATTATAAGCACTCATCCATTGTAACACGAACACATTAGTTATAAGAATGCGAATATTTTCCGATTCCTATACAATCGAAAACGAAGAAACTGCATATTTAAAAACAATTATTTAATATTGTGAATAATGGAAATTAATTATAACTCGTTAAGCATAATTAATTTCCACGGTAAAAGCCAGTCGAGTTAGAAATTATAACTATTAAACCGTACAAACGTTAATAGTTACGCCTATGACATTCCAATCGAGACAAACAAGTTACATAACCGAGTGGCGTACGTGACTAAAGGCACGTGGCGATTACATAAGCCAGTGGCCTACGTGACAAACCCGCCTAGCAACAGGCAGTTTTCGATGCTATAAATAGAAGCCGCCGTGCTTGTCTCCCTCTCTTGAGTCTTGGCTTTCGCGACGCACACACATCGTTCAGTTGCTCTTCAGATCGCGTCGTGTTCACATCGTAGAAGTGCAGTTCCGCGAGTGATTCTATTTCAATTTCGTGTTCGATTACGATTTCTGATTCCTTTCTTATTCGTTTCCTATTATTATTTCCTTATCCATTACATTAATTTCCTCTTTTATTTTACTGATTATATCGATTTATCCTTATTTTGTTTACTATTTCTTTTCGTATTATCCGAATTACTGTTGTTTATTTCATCATTATAATTAATGTTATATTATACCGACATCGTTCAGTT
Source organism: Halictus rubicundus (assembly GCF_050948215.1). Lineage (NCBI taxonomy): Eukaryota > Metazoa > Arthropoda > Insecta > Hymenoptera > Halictidae > Halictus > Halictus rubicundus. The sequence goes on from NW_027489531.1 coordinate 33,952, forward strand.
CCTATTATATTATATTCCTTTTCGTTATTAAAATTGTGAAGTGAGTGAGAGAGCTTAATATTACATATATATATATTATAATATTCCTTCGACATTTCATTGCCTTTTCTTTTCTTCCTCTTCGATATTATTTCGGAAATACAGTGCGGTTTTACCTCGGTGCTGACGCACCCTGAAGTGTTATTTTTGGTGCAACCCTTCGTTTACCATCCCTTCGCGGACGAATAAGTAATTTAATTGAAAGTGCTTGCTATCGCCCTTTCCGGCCCTCGTTCTAAGGGCGAGGACGGTAACCTTAGTGTTCCGATCCGCGCCGACGAGTGACGAAAGTGCGAGCCCCAAGCATCGGCGTATCGCCAGAATTAGTGGAGTGCACTCGGTACAGTTTTCCCGACCCTCGTTCTAAGGGCGAGGACGATTACCTCGTGTGTCGATCCGCGCCGACGAGTGACGGAATACTTGCCCCAGTGACACATTTTCTCGCGATATATCGTACTTCCTCCTAGTGTTTCCCGTATTAAATTCCTCGATTCACCCCTTTTCCGAAACAACCCCTATCTCTCTCTCTCTCTCTCTTTCTCTCCGCACTCCATGCGACGCACCCGCCGAGCCGGGAAGAAATTCCAGCGTGCAAAGCGAGCACGCCTCGCGCACCAGCACCCCTACGATCCATCCGGGCGCGTTCCGCCCCGGTTCAGGTGGCCACCCTCGCGAGCCACCCCCGCGAAGTTTCCGCGTTGACCGCTCCGCGCTGCCGCGTCGTGTCGGTCCAGCGACTTCCTCCCGGATTCCGGATCACCCTGCGGCCGGCCCAGCAGCCTCCACCGCCGTGGAAACTCGACAGGGTGGAGTTCACCCCCCTCATTGCCGCACCTTGAGGACATCTCCATAGACGACCCCCGCTACGACCGATACGTGCTCCTCCGCCGCCGTATCCTGTACCGCCACTTTTAGGCGCCTCTACTCCCCCTCGTAAGCAAGGGAGGTAAGTAGGAGAACAACCCCTTTCCGTTTCCCCTCCCCTTTCGCGCGCGTCGATCCTCGAATCGGGATATCGCCGGATACGGGCCGAGATTAGACGCGGACGTACGTGCCGCGTGGATCAAAGATCGCTCATTCACACACAGTCACTGACAAGGGGTGAGGAGGTCGGTTCAACCCCCTCTCTCATTTTCCCGTCGGAAAACACCCCCTCTGGGACGTGACAACTGATCGAAAATCACCGAATTGTAGGAGAAAACACGATCTCGACTAGTGTATCGCAGAATCAGCGATTCTCTACGCGACACGCTTAATTTGCATGAAAACGAACGAAAATGATCGAAAATCACCGAATTGTAGGAGAAAACACGATCTCGACTGGTTTATCGCAGAATCAGCGATTCTCTACGCGAAACGCATAATTTGCATGAAAACGGACGAAAATGATCGAAAATCACCGAATTGTGGCAGAAAACACGATCTCGACTAGATTATCGCAGAATCAGCGATTCTCCACGCGAAACCGCCGTTTCTGACCAGAATCGCGCATTCGCACGCTGAAACTCTTAATTTGCATGAAAACGAACGAAAATGATCGAAAATCACCGAATTGTAGGAGAAAACACGATCTCGACTAGTGTATCGCAGAATCAGCGATTCTCTACGCGACACGCTTAATTTGCATGAAAACGAACGAAAATGATCGAAAATCACCGAATTGTAGGAGAAAACACGATCTCGACTGGTTTATCGCAGAATCAGCGATTCTCTACGCGACACGCTTAGTTTGCATGAAAACGAACGAAAATGACCGAAAACCACCGAATTGTAGCAGAAAACACGATCTCGACTAGATTATCGCAGAATCAGCGATTCTCCACGCGAAACCGCCGTTTCTGACCAGAATCGCGTATTCGCACGCTGAAACTCTTAATTTGCATGAAAACGAACGAAACTGATCGAAAATCACCGAATTGTAGGAGAAAACACGATCTCGACTAGTGTATCGCAGAATCAGCGATTCTGTACGCGACACGCTTAATTTGCATGAAAACGAACGAAAATGATCGAAAATCACCGAATTGTAGGAGAAAACACGATCTCGACTGGTTTATCGCAGAATCAGCGATTCTCCACGCGAAACGCTTAATTTGCATGAAAACGAACGAAAATGATCGAAAATCTCCGAATTGTAGGAGAAAACACGATCTCGACTGGTTTATCGCAGAATCAGCGATTCTCTACGCGAAACGCATAATTTGCATGAAAACGAACGAAAATGATCGAAAATCACCGAATTGTAGCAGAAAACACGATCTTGACTAGTTTATCGCAGAATCAGCGATTCTCCACGCGAAAATGCCGTTTCTGACCAGAATCGCGCATTCGCACGCTGAAACTCTTAATTTGCATGAAAACGAACGAAAATGATCGAAAATCACCGAATTGTAGGAGAAAACACGATCTCGACTAGTTTATCGCAGAATCAGCGATCCTCTACGCGAAACGCATAATTTGCATGAAAACGAACGAAAATGATCGAAAATCACCGAATTGTAGCAGAAAACACGATCTTGACTAGTTTATCGCAGAATCAGTGATTCTCTACGCGAAACGCATAATTTGCATGAAAACGAACGAAAATGATCGAAAATCACCGAATTGTGGCAGAAAACACGATCTCGACTAGATTATCGCTGAATCAGCGATTCTCCACGCGAAACCGCCGTTTCTGTCCAGAATCGCGCATTCGCACGCTGAAACTCTTAATTTGCATGAAAACGAACGAAAATGATCGAAAATCACCGAATTGTAGCAGAAAACACGATCTCGACTAGTTTATCGCAGAATCGGCGATTCTCCACGCGAAAATGCCGTTTCTGACCAGAATCGCGCATTCGCACGCTGAAACTCTTAATTTGCATGAAAACGAACGAAAATGATCGAAAATCACCGAATTGTAGGAGAAAACACGATCTCGACTAGTTTATCGCAGAATCAGCGATTCTCTACGCGAAACGCATAATTTGCATGAAAACGAACGAAAATGACCGAAAACCACCGAATTGTAGCAGAAAACACGATCTCGACTAGATTATCGCAGAATCAGCGATTCTCTACGCGAAACGCATAATTTGCATGAAAACGAACGAAAATGACCGAAAACCACCGAATTGTAGCAGAAAACACGATCTCGACTAGATTATCGCAGAATCAGCGATTCTCCACGCGAAACCGCCGTTTCTGACCAGAATCGCGCATTCGCACGCTGAAACTCTTAATTTGCATGAAAACGAACGAAA
>NW_027489532.1:0-37142 GCF_050948215.1 Halictus rubicundus
CTCTATCCTATCCTCTATCCTATCCTATCCTCTATCCTATCCTCTTTAATATCGTTTACTCTATCATATCCTATCCTCTATCCTGTAATATCATCTATCCTATTCTATCCTCTATCTTATCCTCTATCATATCCAATCCTCTATCGTATCCTCAATCCTATCCTCTATCATATCCAATCCTCTATCGTATACTCTATCCTATCCTATCCTCTATCCTATCCTCTATCCTATCCTATCCTCTATCCTATCCTCTTTAATATCGTTTACTCTATCATATCCTATCCTCTATCCTATCCTATCCTCTATTATATCCTATCCTCTATCCTATCCTATCCTCTATCCTATCCTATCCTCTATCCTATCCTATCCTCTATCCTATCCTCTACCCTATCCTATCGTCTATAATATCGTTTACTCTATCATATCCTATCCTCTATCCTATAATATCATCTATCCTATTCTATCCTCTATCCTATCCTCTATCATATCCAATCCTCTATCCTATCCTATCCTCGATCCTATCCTATCCTCTATCCTATCCTCTCCTCTATCCTATCCTACAATCTTTCCTATCCTATCCTCCATCCTATCCTATCCTCTATCCTATCCTATCCTCTATCCTATCCTATCCTCTTTCCGATCCTCTATCCTATCCTATCCTCTATCCTATCCTATCCTCTTTCCGATCCTCTATCCTATCCTATCCTCTATTATATCCTATCCTCTATCCTATCCTATCCTCTATCCTATCCTATCCTCGATCCCATCCTATCCTCTATCCCATCCTATCCTCTATCCTATCCTATCCTCTATCCTCTATACTATCCTATCCTCTATCCTATCCTATCCTCTATCCTATCCTCTATCCTATCCTTTATCCAATCCTATCCTCTATCCTATCCTATCCTCTATCCTATCCTATCCTCTATCCTATCCTATCCTATCCTCTATCCTATCCTATCCTCTATCCTATCCTATCCTCTATCCTATCCTACCCTCTTTCCTATCCTATCCTCTATCCTATCCTACCCTCTTTCCTATCCTATCCTCTATCCTATCCTATCATCTATCCTATCCTATCCTCTATCCCATCCTATCCTCTATCCCATCCTATCCTCTATCCTAACCTATCCTCTATCCTAACCTATCCTCTATCCTATCCTATCCTCTATCCTATCCTATCCTCTATCCTATCCTATCCTCTACCCTATCCTATCCTCTATCCTCTATCATATCCAATCCTCTATCCTATCCTATCCTCTATCCTATCCTATCCTCTATCCTATCCTATCCTCTATCCTATCCTATCCTATCCTCTATCCTATCCTATCCTCTATCCTATCCTATCCTCTACCCTATCCTATCCTCTATCAGATCCTCTAACCTATCCTATCATCTATACTATCCACTATCGTATCCTATCCTATCCTCTATCCTATCCTATCCTCTATTATATCCTATCCTCTATCCTATCCTATCCTCTATCCTATCCTATCCTCTATCCTATCCTATCCTCTATCCCATCCTATCCTCTATCCCATCTTATCCTCTATCCTATCCTATCCTCTATCCTATCCTATCCTCTATCCTATCCTATCCTCTATCCTATCCCCTCCTCTATCCTATCCTATCCTCTATCCTATCCTATACTCTATCCACTATCCTATCCTACCCTCTTTCCTATCCTATCCTCTATCCTATCCTATCCTCTATCCTATCCTACCCTCTATCCTATCCTGTCTTCTATCCTCTATCCTATCCTCTATCCTATCCTATCCTCTATCCTATCCTCTTTAATATCGTTTACTCTATCATATCCTATCCTCTATTCTGTAATATCATCTATCCTATTCTATCCTCTATCCTATCCTCTATCATATCCAATCCTCTATCGTATCCTCAATCCTATCCTCTATCATATCCAATCCTCTATCGTATACTCTATCCTATCCTATCCTCTATCCTATCCTCTATCCTATCCTATCCTCTATCCTATCCTCTTTAATATCGTTTACTCTATCATATCCTATCCTCTATCCTATCCTATCCTCTATTATATCCTATCCTCTATCCTATCCTATCCTCTATCCTATCCTATCCTCTATCCTATCCTATCCTCTATCCTATCCTCTACCCTATCCTATCCTCTATAATATCGTTTACTCTATCATATCCTATCCTCTATCCTATAATATCATCTATCCTATTCTATCCTCTATCCTATCCTCTATCATATCCAATCCTCTATCCTATCCTATCCTCGATCCTATCCTATCCTCTATCCTATCCTATCCTCTATCCTATCCTATCCTCTATCCTATCCTATCCTCTTTCCGATCCTCTATCCTATCCTATCCTCTATCGTATCCTATCCTCTTTCCGATCCTCTATCCTATCCTATCCTCTATTATATCCTATCCTCTATCCTATCCTATCCTCTATCCTATCCTATCCTCGATCCCATCCTATCCTCTATCCCATCCTATCCTCTATCCTAACCTATCCTCTATCCTATCCTATCCTCTATCCTATCCTATCCTCTATCCTATCCTATCCTCTATCCTATCCTATCCTCTATCCTATCCTATCCTCTATCCTCTATACTATCCTATCCTCTATCCTATCCTATCCTCTATCCTATCCTCTATCCTATCCTTTATCCAATCCTATCCTCTATCCTATCCTATCCTCTATCCTATCCTATCCTCTATCCTATCCTATCCTATCCTCTATCCTATCGTATCCTCTATCCTATCCTATCCTCTATCCTATCCTACCCTCTTTCCTATCCTATCCTCTATCCAATCCTATCATCTATCCTATCCTACCCTCTATCCTATCCTATCTTCTATCCTCTATCCTATCCTCTATCCTATCCTATCCTCTATCCTATCCTATCCTCTATCCTATCCTCTTTAATATCGTTTACTCTATCATATCCTATCCTCTATCCTATAATATCATCTATCCTATTCTATCCTCTATCCTATCCTCTATCATATCCAATCCTCTATCGTATCCTCAATCCTATCCTCTATCATATCCAATCCTCTATCGTATACTCTATCCTATCCTATCCTCTATCCTATCCTATCCTCTATCCTATCCTATCCTCTATCCTATCCTACCCTCTTTCCTATCCTATCCTCTATCCTATCCTATCCTCTATCCTATCCTACCCTCTATCCTATCCTATCTTCTATCCTCTATCATATCCTCTATCCTATCCTATCCTCTATCCTATCCTCTTTAATATCGTTTACTCTATCATATCCTATCCTCTATCCTATAATATCATCTATCCTATTCTATCCTCTATCCTATCCTCTATCATATCCAATCCTCTATCGTATCCTCAATCCTATCCTCTATCATATTCTATCCTCTATCCTATCCTCTATCATATCCAATCCTCTATCCTATCCTATCCTCTATCCTATCCTATCCTCTATCCTATCCTATCCTCTATCCTATCCTATCCTATCCTCTATCCTATCCTATCCTCTACCCTATCCTATCCTCTATCCTATCCTATCCTCTATCCTATCCTACCCTCTATCCTATCCTATCCTCTATCCTATCCTATCCTCTATCAGATCCTCTAACCTATCCTATCATCTATACTATCCTCTATCGTATCCTATCCTATCCTCTATCCTATCCTATCCTCTATCCTATCCTATCCTCTATCCTATCCTATCCCCTATTATATCCTATCCTCTATCCTATCCTATCCTCTATCCTATCCTATCCTCTATCCTATCCTCTACCCTATCCTATCCTCTATAATATCGTTTACTCTATCATATCCTATCCTCTATCCTATAATATCATCTATCCTATTCTATCCTCTATCCTATCCTATAACATATCCAATCCTCTATCCTATCATATCCTCGATCCTATCCTATCCTCTATCCTATCCTCTACCCTATCCTATCCTCTATAATATCGTTTACTCTATCATATCCTATCCTCTATCCTATCCTATCCTCGATCCCATCCTATCCTCTATCCCATCCTATCCTCTATCCTAACCTATCCTCTATCCTATCCTATCCTCTATCCTATCCTATCCTCTATCCTATCCTATCCTCTATCCTATCCTATCCTCTATCCTATCCTATCCTCTATCCTATCCTATCCTCTATCCTATCCTATCCTCTATCCTATCCTATCCTCTATCCTATCCTATCCTCTATCCTATCCTATCCTCTATCCTATCCTCGATCCTATCCTATCCTCTATCCTATCCTCTATAATATCGTTTACTCTATCATATCCTATCCTCTATCCTATAATATCATCTATCCTATTCTATCCTCTATCCTATCCTCTATCATATCCAATATTCTATCCTATACTATCCTCTATCCTATCCTATCCTCTATCCTATCCTATCCTCTATCCTATCCTATCCTATCCTCTGTCCTATCCTATCCTCTATCCTATCCTATCCTCTATCCTATCCTATCCTCTATCCTATCCTATCCTCTATCCTATCCCCTCCTCTATCCTATCCTATCCTCTATCCTATCCTATACTCTATCCTCTATCCTATCCTACCCTCTTTCCTATCCTATCCTCTATCCTATCCTCTATCCTATCCTATCCTCTATCCCATCCTATCCTCTATCCCATCCTATCCTCTATCCTATCCTATCCTCTATCCTATCCTATCCTCTATCCTATCCTATCCTGTATCCTATCCTATCCTGTATCCTATCCCCTCCTCTATCCTATCCTATCCTCTATCCTATCCTATACTCTATCCTATATCCTATCCTACCCTCTTTCCTATCCTATCCTCTATCCTATCCTATCCTCTATCCTATCCTACCCTCTATCCTATCCTATCTTCTATCCTCTATCGTATCCTCTATCCTATCCTATCCTCTATCCTATCCTATCGTCTATCCTATTATATCCTCTATCCTATCCTATCCTCTACCTTATACTATACTCTATCCTATCCAATTACCTATCCAATCCTCTATCCTATCCTATCCTCTATCCTATCCTCTATCCTATCCTATCCTCTATCCTATCCTATCCTCTATCCTATCCTATCCTCTATCCTATCCTCTATCCTATCCTCTATCCTATCCTATCCTCTATCCTATCCTATCCTCTATCCTATCCTATCCTCTATCCTATCCTATCCTTTATCCTATCCTATCCTCTATCCTATCCTATCCTCTATCCTATACTATCCTCTACCTTATCCTATCCTCTATCCTATCCAATTACCTAGCCTATCCTCTATTATATCCTTTCCTCTATCCTATCCTATCGTCTATCCGATCCTCTATCCTAGCCTCTATCCTATCCTATCCTCTATCCTATCCTATCCTCTATCCTATTCTATCCTCTATCCTATCCTATCCTCTATCCTATCCTATCTTCTATCCTCTATCCTATCCTCTATCCTATCCTATCCTCTATCCTATCCTCTTTAATATCGTTTACTCTATCATATCCTATCCTCTATCCTATAATATCATCTATCCTATTCTATCCTCTATCCTATCCTCTATCATATCCAATATTCTATCCTATACTATCCTCTATCCTATCCTATCCTCTATCCTATCCTATCCTATCCTCTGTCCTATCCTATCCTCTATCCTATCCTATCCTCTATCCTATCCTATCCTCTATCCTATCCTATCCTCTATCCTATCCCCTCCTCTATCCTATCCTATCCTCTATCCTATCCTATACTCTATCCTCTATCCTATCCTACCCTCTTTCCTATCCTATCCTCTATCCTATCCTCTATCCTATCCTATCCTCTATCCCATCCTATCCTCTATCCCATCCTATCCTCTATCCTATCCTATCCTCTATCCTATCCTATCCTCTATCCTATAATATCCTCTATCCTATCCCCTCCTCTATCCTATCCTATCCTCTATCCTATCCTATACTCTATCCTCTATCCTATCCTACCCTCTTTCCTATCCTATCCTCTATCCTATCCTATCCTCTATCCGATCCTCTATCCTATCCTATCCCCTATCCTATCCTATCCTCTATCCTATCCTCTATCCTATCCTCTATCCTATCCTCTATCCTATCCTCTATCCTATCCTCTATCCTATCCTCTATCCTATCCTCTATCCTATCCTCGATCCTATCCTATCCTCTATTATATCCTATCCTCTATCCTATCCTATCCTCTATCCTATCCTATCCTCTATCCGATTCTCTATCCTATCCTATCCTCTATTATATCCTATCCTCTATCCTATCCTATCCTCTATCCTATCCTATCCTCTATCCTATCCTATCCTCGATCCCATCCTATCCTCTATCCCATCCTATCCTCTATCCTAACCTATCCTCTATCCTATCCTATCCTCTATCCTATCCTATCCTCAATCCTATCCTATCCTCTATCCTATCCTATCCTCTATTATATCCTATCCTCTATCCTATCCTATCCTCTATCCTATCCTATCCTCTATCCTATCCTATCCTCTATCCTATCCTATCCTCTATCCTATCCTATCCTCTATCCTATCCTATCCTCTATCCTATCCTCTACCCTATCCTATCCTCTGTAATATCGTTTACTCTATCATATCCTATCCTCTATCCTATAATATCATCTATCCTATTCTATCCTCTATCCTATCCTCTATCATATCCAATCCTCTATCCTATCCTATCCTCGATCCTATCCTATCCCTTATCCTATCCTCTACCCTATCCTATCCTCTATAATATCGTTTACTCTATCATATCCTATCCTCTATCCTATAATATCATCTATCCTATTCTATCCTCTATCCTATCCTCTATCCTATCCTATCCTCTATCCGATCCTCTATCCTATCCTATCCTGTATCCTGTCCTATCCTCTCTCCGATCCTCTATCCTATCCTATCCTCTATTATATCCTATCCTCTATCCTATCGTATCCTCTATCCTATCCTATCCTCTATCCTATCCTATCCTCTATCCTATCCTATCTTCTATCCTATCCTATCCTCGATCCCATCCTATCCTCTATCCCATCCTATCCTCTATCCTAACCTATCCTCTATCCTATCCTATCCTCTATCCTATCCTATCCTCTATCCTATCCTATCCTCTATCCTATCCTATCCTCTATCCTATCCTATCCTCTATCCTATCCTATCCTCTATCCTATCCTATCCTATCCTCTGTCCTATCCTATCCTCTATCCTATCCTATCCTCTATCCTATCCTATCCTCTATCCTATCCTATCCTCTATCCTATCCCCTCCTCTATCCTATCCTATCCTCTATCCTATCCTATACTCTATCCTCTATCCTATCCTACCCTCTTTCCTATCCTATCCTCTATCCTATCCTCTATCCTATCCTATCCTCTATCCCATCCTATCCTCTATCCCATCCTATCCTCTATCCTATCCTATCCTCTATCCTATCCTATCCTCTATCCTATCCTATCCTGTATCCTATCCTATCCTGTATCCTATCCCCTCCTCTATCCTATCCTATCCTCTATCCTATCCTATACTCTATCCTATATCCTATCCTACCCTCTTTCCTATCCTATCCTCTATCCTATCCTATCCTCTATCCTATCGTACCCTCTATCCTATCCTATCTTCTATCCTCTATCGTATCCTCTATCCTATCCTATCCTCTATCCTATCCTATCCTCTATCCTATTATATCCTCTATCCTATCCTATCCTCTACCTTATACTATACTCTATCCTATCCAATTACCTATCCAATCCTCTATCCTATCCTATCCTCTATCCTATCCTCTATCCTATCCTATCCTCTATCCTATCCTATCCTCTATCCTATCCTCTATCCTATCCTCTATCCTCTATCCTATCCTCTATCCTATCCTATCCTCTATCCTATCCTATCCTCTATCCTATCCTATCCTCTATCCTATCCTATCCTTTATCCTATCCTATCCTCTATCCTATCCTATCCTCTATCCTATACTATCCTCTACCTTATCCTATCCTCTATCCTATCCAATTACCTAGCCTATCCTCTATTATATCCTTTCCTCTATCCTATCCTATCGTCTATCCGATCCTCTATCCTAGCCTCTATCCTATCCTATCCTCTATCCTATCCTATCCTCTATCCTATTCTATCCTCTATCCTATCCTATCCTCTATCCTATCCTATCTTCTATCCTCTATCCTATCCTCTATCCTATCCTATCCTCTATCCTATCCTCTTTAATATCGTTTACTCTATCATATCCTATCCTCTATCCTATAATATCATCTATCCTATTCTATCCTCTATCCTATCCTCTATCATATCCAATATTCTATCCTATACTATCCTCTATCCTATCCTATCCTCTATCCTATCCTATCCTATCCTCTGTCCTATCCTATCCTCTATCCTATCCTATCCTCTATCCTATCCTATCCTCTATCCTATCCTATCCTCTATCCTATCCCCTCCTCTATCCTATCCTATCCTCTATCCTATCCTATACTCTATCCTCTATCCTATCCTACCCTCTTTCCTATCCTATCCTCTATGCTATCCTCTATCCTATCCTATCCTCTATCCCATCCTATCCTCTATCCCATCCTATCCTCTATCCTATCCTATCCTCTATCCTATCCTATCCTCTATCCTATCCTATCCTCTATCCTATCCCCTCCTCTATCCTATCCTATCCTCTATCCTATCCTATACTCTATCCTCTATCCTATCCTACCCTCTTTCCTATCCTATCCTCTATCCTATCCTATCCTCTATCCGATCCTCTATCCTATCCTATCCCCTATCCTATCCTATCCTCTATCCTATCCTCTATCCTATCCTCTATCCTATCCTCTATCCTATCCTCTATCCTATCCTCTATCCTATCCTCTATCCTATCCTCGATCCTATCCTATCCTCTATTATATCCTATCCTCTATCCTATCCTATCCTCTATCCTATCCTATCCTCTATCCGATTCTCTATCCTATCCTATCCTCTATTATATCCTATCCTCTATCCTATCCTATCCTCTATCCTATCCTATCCTCTATCCTATCCTATCCTCGATCCCATCCTATCCTCTATCCCATCCTATCCTCTATCCTAACCTATCCTCTATCCTATCCTATCCTCTATCCTATCCTATCCTCAATCCTATCCTATCCTCTATCCTATCCTATCCTCTATTATATCCTATCCTCTATCCTATCCTATCCTCTATCCTATCCTATCCTCTATCCTATCCTATCCTCTATCCTATCCTATCCTCTATCCTATCCTATCCTCTATCCTATCCTATCCTCTATCCTATCCTCTACCCTATCCTATCCTCTGTAATATCGTTTACTCTATCATATCCTATCCTCTATCCTATAATATCATCTATCCTATTCTATCCTCTATCCTATCCTCTATCATATCCAATCCTCTATCCTATCCTATCCTCGATCCTATCCTATCCCTTATCCTATCCTCTACCCTATCCTATCCTCTATAATATCGTTTACTCTATCATATCCTATCCTCTATCCTATAATATCATCTATCCTATTCTATCCTCTATCCTATCCTCTATCCTATCCTATCCTCTATCCGATCCTCTATCCTATCCTATCCTGTATCCTGTCCTATCCTCTCTCCGATCCTCTATCCTATCCTATCCTCTATTATATCCTATCCTCTATCCTATCCTATCCTCTATCCTATCCTATCCTCTATCCTATCCTATCCTCTATCCTATCCTATCCTCTATCCTATCCTATCCTCGATCCCATCCTATCCTCTATCCCATCCTATCCTCTATCCTAACCTATCCTCTATCCTATCCTATCCTCTATCCTATCCTATCCTCTATCCTATCCTATCCTCTATCCTATCCTATCCTCTATCCTATCCTATCCTCTATCCTATCCTATCCTCTATCCTCTATCCTCTATCCTATCCTATCCTCTATCCTATCCTATCCTCTATCCTATCCTATCCTCTATCCTATCCTATCCTCTATCCTATCCTCTATCCTATCCTCTATCCTATCCTCTATCCAATCCTATCCTCTATCCTATCCTATCCTCTATCCTATCCTATCATCTATCCTATCCTATCCTCTATCCTATCCTATCCTATCCTCTATCCTATCCTATCCTCTATCAGATCCTCTAACCTATCCTATTATCTATACTATCCTCTATCGTATCCTATCCTATCATCTATCCTATCCTATCCTCTATTATATCCTATCCTCTATCCTATCCTATCCTCTATCCTATCCTATCCTCTATCCTATCCTATCCTCTATCCTATCCTATCCTCTATCCTATCCTATCCTCTATCCTATTATATCCTCTATCCTATCCTATCCTCTACCTTATACTATACTCTATCCTATCCAATTACCTATCCAATCCTCTATCCTATCCTATTCTCTATCCTATCCTCTATCCTATCCTATCCTCTATCCTATCCTATCCTCTATCCTATCCTCTATCCTATCCTCTATCCTATCCTATCCTCTATCCTATCCTATCCTCTATCCTATCCTATCCTCTATCCTATCCTATCCTTTATCCTATCCTATCCTCTATCCTATCCTATCCTCTATCCTATACTATCCTCTACCTTATCCTATCCTCTATCCTATCCAATTACCTAGCCTATCCTCTATTATATCCTTTCCTCTATCCTATCCTATCGTCTATCCGATCCTCTATCCTAGCCTCTATCCTATCCTATCCTCTATCCTATCCTATCCTCTATCCTATTCTATCCTCTATCCTATCCTATCCTCTATCCTATCCTATCTTCTATCCTCTATCCTATCCTCTATCCTATCCTATCCTCTATCCTATCCTCTTTAATATCGTTTACTCTATCATATCCTATCCTCTATCCTATAATATCATCTATCCTATTCTATCCTCTATCCTATCCTCTATCATATCCAATATTCTATCCTATACTATCCTCTATCCTATCCTATCCTCTATCCTATCCTATCCTCTATCCTATCCTATCCTATCCTCTGTCCTATCCTATCCTCTATCCTATCCTATCCTCTATCCTATCCTATCCTCTATCCTATCCTATCCTCTATCCTATCCTATCCTCTATCCTATCCCCTCCTCTATCCTATCCTATCCTCTATCCTATCCTATACTCTATCCTCTATCCTATCCTACCCTCTTTCCTATCCTATCCTCTATCCTATCCTCTATCCTATCCTATCCTCTATCCCATCCTATCCTCTATCCCATCCTATCCTCTATCCTATCCTATCCTCTATCCTATCCTATCCTCTATCCAATCCTATCCTCTATCCTATCCCCTCCTCTATCCTATCCTATCCTCTATCCTATCCTATACTCTATCCTCTATCCTATCCTACCCTCTTTCCTATCCTATCCTCTATCCTATCCTATCCTCTATCCGATCCTCTATCCTATCCTATCCCCTATCCTATCCTATCCTCTATCCTATCCTCTATCCTATCCTCTATCCTATCCTCTATCCTATCCTCTATCCTATCCTCGATCCTATCCTATCCTCTATTATATCCTATCCTCTATCCTATCCTATCCTCTATCCTATCCTATCCTCTATCCGATTCTCTATCCTATCCTATCCTCTATTATATCCTATCCTCTATCCTATCCTATCCTCTATCCTATCCTATCCTCTATCCTATCCTATCCTCGATCCCATCCTATCCTCTATCCCATCCTATCCTCTATCCTAACCTATCCTCTATCCTATCCTATCCTCTATCCTATCCTATCCTCAATCCTATCCTATCCTCTATCCTATCCTATCCTTTATCCTATCCTATCCTCTATCCTATCCTATCCTCTATCCTATACTATCCTCTACCTTATCCTATCCTCTATCCTATCCAATTACCTAGCCTATCCTCTATTATATCCTTTCCTCTATCCTATCCTATCGTCTATCCGATCCTCTATCCTAGCCTCTATCCTATCCTATCCTCTATCCTATCCTATCCTCTATCCTATTCTATCCTCTATCCTATCCTATCCTCTATCCTATCCTATCTTCTATCCTCTATCCTATCCTCTATCCTATCCTATCCTCTATCCTATCCTCTTTAATATCGTTTACTCTATCATATCCTATCCTCTATCCTATAATATCATCTATCCTATTCTATCCTCTATCCTATCCTCTATCATATCCAATATTCTATCCTATACTATCCTCTATCCTATCCTATCCTCTATCCTATCCTATCCTATCCTCTGTCCTATCCTATCCTCTATCCTATCCTATCCTCTATCCTATCCTATCCTCTATCCTATCCTATCCTCTATCCTATCCCCTCCTCTATCCTATCCTATCCTCTATCCTATCCTATACTCTATCCTCTATCCTATCCTACCCTCTTTCCTATCCTATCCTCTATCCTATCCTCTATCCTATCCTATCCTCTATCCCATCCTATCCTCTATCCCATCCTATCCTCTATCCTATCCTATCCTCTATCCTATCCTATCCTCTATCCTATCCTATCCTCTATCCTATCCCCTCCTCTATCCTATCCTATCCTCTATCCTATCCTATACTCTATCCTCTATCCTATCCTACCCTCTTTCCTATCCTATCCTCTATCCTATCCTATCCTCTATCCGATCCTCTATCCTATCCTATCCCCTATCCTATCCTATCCTCTATCCTATCCTCTATCCTATCCTCTATCCTATCCTCTATCCTATCCTCTATCCTATCCTCTATCCTATCCTCTATCCTATCCTCGATCCTATCCTATCCTCTATTATATCCTATCCTCTATCCTATCCTATCCTCTATCCTATCCTATCCTCTATCCGATTCTCTATCCTATCCTATCCTCTATTATATCCTATCCTCTATCCTATCCTATCCTCTATCCTATCCTATCCTCTATCCTATCCTATCCTCGATCCCATCCTATCCTCTATCCCATCCTATCCTCTATCCTAACCTATCCTCTATCCTATCCTATCCTCTATCCTATCCTATCCTCAATCCTATCCTATCCTCTATCCTATCCTATCCTCTATTATATCCTATCCTCTATCCTATCCTATCCTCTATCCTATCCTATCCTCTATCCTATCCTATCCTCTATCCTATCCTATCCTCTATCCTATCCTATCCTCTATCCTATCCTATCCTCTATCCTATCCTCTACCCTATCCTATCCTCTGTAATATCGTTTACTCTATCATATCCTATCCTCTATCCTATAATATCATCTATCCTATTCTATCCTCTATCCTATCCTCTATCATATCCAATCCTCTATCCTATCCTATCCTCGATCCTATCCTATCCCTTATCCTATCCTCTACCCTATCCTATCCTCTATAATATCGTTTACTCTATCATATCCTATCCTCTATCCTATAATATCATCTATCCTATTCTATCCTCTATCCTATCCTCTATCCTATCCTATCCTCTATCCGATCCTCTATCCTATCCTATCCTGTATCCTGTCCTATCCTCTCTCCGATCCTCTATCCTATCCTATCCTCTATTATATCCTATCCTCTATCCTATCCTATCCTCTATCCTATCCTATCCTCTATCCTATCCTATCCTCTATCCTATCCTATCCTCTATCCTATCCTATCCTCGATCCCATCCTATCCTCTATCCCATCCTATCCTCTATCCTAACCTATCCTCTATCCTATCCTATCCTCTATCCTATCCTATCCTCTATCCTATCCTATCCTCTATCCTATCCTATCCTCTATCCTATCCTATCCTCTATCCTATCCTATCCTCTATCCTCTATCCTCTATCCTATCCTATCCTCTATCCTATCCTATCCTCTATCCTATCCTATCCTCTATCCTATCCTATCCTCTATCCTATCCTCTATCCTATCCTCTATCCTATCCTCTATCCAATCCTATCCTCTATCCTATCCTATCCTCTATCCTATCCTATCATCTATCCTATCCTATCCTCTATCCTATCCTATCCTATCCTCTATCCTATCCTATCCTCTATCAGATCCTCTAACCTATCCTATTATCTATACTATCCTCTATCGTATCCTATCCTATCATCTATCCTATCCTATCCTCTATTATATCCTATCCTCTATCCTATCCTATCCTCTATCCTATCCTATCCTCTATCCTATCCTATCCTCTATCCTATCCTATCCTCTATCCTATCCTATCCTCTATCCTATTATATCCTCTATCCTATCCTATCCTCTACCTTATACTATACTCTATCCTATCCAATTACCTATCCAATCCTCTATCCTATCCTATTCTCTATCCTATCCTCTATCCTATCCTATCCTCTATCCTATCCTATCCTCTATCCTATCCTCTATCCTATCCTCTATCCTATCCTATCCTCTATCCTATCCTATCCTCTATCCTATCCTATCCTCTATCCTATCCTATCCTTTATCCTATCCTATCCTCTATCCTATCCTATCCTCTATCCTATACTATCCTCTACCTTATCCTATCCTCTATCCTATCCAATTACCTAGCCTATCCTCTATTATATCCTTTCCTCTATCCTATCCTATCGTCTATCCGATCCTCTATCCTAGCCTCTATCCTATCCTATCCTCTATCCTATCCTATCCTCTATCCTATTCTATCCTCTATCCTATCCTATCCTCTATCCTATCCTATCTTCTATCCTCTATCCTATCCTCTATCCTATCCTATCCTCTATCCTATCCTCTTTAATATCGTTTACTCTATCATATCCTATCCTCTATCCTATAATATCATCTATCCTATTCTATCCTCTATCCTATCCTCTATCATATCCAATATTCTATCCTATACTATCCTCTATCCTATCCTATCCTCTATCCTATCCTATCCTCTATCCTATCCTATCCTATCCTCTGTCCTATCCTATCCTCTATCCTATCCTATCCTCTATCCTATCCTATCCTCTATCCTATCCTATCCTCTATCCTATCCTATCCTCTATCCTATCCCCTCCTCTATCCTATCCTATCCTCTATCCTATCCTATACTCTATCCTCTATCCTATCCTACCCTCTTTCCTATCCTATCCTCTATCCTATCCTCTATCCTATCCTATCCTCTATCCCATCCTATCCTCTATCCCATCCTATCCTCTATCCTATCCTATCCTCTATCCTATCCTATCCTCTATCCAATCCTATCCTCTATCCTATCCCCTCCTCTATCCTATCCTATCCTCTATCCTATCCTATACTCTATCCTCTATCCTATCCTACCCTCTTTCCTATCCTATCCTCTATCCTATCCTATCCTCTATCCGATCCTCTATCCTATCCTATCCCCTATCCTATCCTATCCTCTATCCTATCCTCTATCCTATCCTCTATCCTATCCTCTATCCTATCCTCTATCCTATCCTCGATCCTATCCTATCCTCTATTATATCCTATCCTCTATCCTATCCTATCCTCTATCCTATCCTATCCTCTATCCGATTCTCTATCCTATCCTATCCTCTATTATATCCTATCCTCTATCCTATCCTATCCTCTATCCTATCCTATCCTCTATCCTATCCTATCCTCGATCCCATCCTATCCTCTATCCCATCCTATCCTCTATCCTAACCTATCCTCTATCCTATCCTATCCTCTATCCTATCCTATCCTCAATCCTATCCTATCCTCTATCCTATCCTATCCTCTATTATATCCTATCCTCTATCCTATCCTATCCTCTATCCTATCCTATCCTCTATCCTATCCTATCCTCTATCCTATCCTATCCTTTATCCTATCCTATCCTCTATCCTATCCTATCCTCTATCCTATACTATCCTCTACCTTATCCTATCCTCTATCCTATCCAATTACCTAGCCTATCCTCTATTATATCCTTTCCTCTATCCTATCCTATCGTCTATCCGATCCTCTATCCTAGCCTCTATCCTATCCTATCCTCTATCCTATCCTATCCTCTATCCTATTCTATCCTCTATCCTATCCTATCCTCTATCCTATCCTATCTTCTATCCTCTATCCTATCCTCTATCCTATCCTATCCTCTATCCTATCCTCTTTAATATCGTTTACTCTATCATATCCTATCCTCTATCCTATAATATCATCTATCCTATCCTATCCTCTATCCTATCCTATCCTCTATCCTATTCTATCCTCTATCCTATCCTATCCTCTATCCTATCCTATCTTCTATCCTCTATCCTATCCTCTATCCTATCCTATCCTCTATCCTATCCTCTTTAATATCGTTTACTCTATCATATCCTATCCTCTATCCTATAATATCATCTATCCTATTCTATCCTCTATCCTATCCTCTATCATATCCAATATTCTATCCTATACTATCCTCTATCCTATCCTATCCTCTATCCTATCCTATCCTCTATCCTATCCTATCCTATCCTCTGTCCTATCCTATCCTCTATCCTATCCTATCCTCTATCCTATCCTATCCTCTATCCTATCCTATCCTCTATCCTATCCTATCCTCTATCCTATCCCCTCCTCTATCCTATCCTATCCTCTATCCTATCCTATACTCTATCCTCTATCCTATCCTACCCTCTTTCCTATCCTATCCTCTATCCTATCCTCTATCCTATCCTATCCTCTATCCCATCCTATCCTCTATCCCATCCTATCCTCTATCCTATCCTATCCTCTATCCTATCCTATCCTCTATCCAATCCTATCCTCTATCCTATCCCCTCCTCTATCCTATCCTATCCTCTATCCTATCCTATACTCTATCCTCTATCCTATCCTACCCTCTTTCCTATCCTATCCTCTATCCTATCCTATCCTCTATCCGATCCTCTATCCTATCCTATCCCCTATCCTATCCTATCCTCTATCCTATCCTCTATCCTATCCTCTATCCTATCCTCTATCCTATCCTCGATCCTATCCTATCCTCTATTATATCCTATCCTCTATCCTATCCTATCCTCTATCCTATCCTATCCTCTATCCGATTCTCTATCCTATCCTATCCTCTATTATATCCTATCCTCTATCCTATCCTATCCTCTATCCTATCCTATCCTCTATCCTATCCTATCCTCGATCCCATCCTATCCTCTATCCCATCCTATCCTCTATCCTAACCTATCCTCTATCCTATCCTATCCTCTATCCTATCCTATCCTCAATCCTATCCTATCCTCTATCCTATCCTATCCTCTATTATATCCTATCCTCTATCCTATCCTATCCTCTATCCTATCCTATCCTCTATCCTATCCTATCCTCTATCCTATCCTATCCTCTATCCTATCCTATCCTCTATCCTATCCTCTACCCTATCCTATCCTCTGTAATATCGTTTACTCTATCATATCCTATCCTCTATCCTATAATATCATCTATCCTATTCTATCCTCTATCCTATCCTCTATCATATCCAATCCTCTATCCTATCCTATCCTCGATCCTATCCTATCCCTTATCCTATCCTCTGCCCTATCCTATCCTCTATAATATCGTTTACTCTATCATATCCTATCCTCTATCCTATAATATCATCTATCCTATTCTATCCTCTATCCTATCCTCTATCCTATCCTATCCTCTATCCGATCCTCTATCCTATCCTATCCTGTATCCTGTCCTATCCTCTCTCCGATCCTCTATCCTATCCTATCCTCTATTATATCCTATCCTCTATCCTATCCTATCCTCTATCCTATCCTATCCTCTATCCTATCCTATCCTCTATCCTATCCTATCCTCTATCCTATCCTATCCTCGATCCCATCCTATCCTCTATCCCATCCTATCCTCTATCCTAACCTATCCTCTATCCTATCCTATCCTCTATCCTATCCTATCCTCTATCCTATCCTATCCTCTATCCTATCCTATCCTCTATCCTCTATCCTATCCTATCCTCTATCCTATCCTATCCTCTATCCTATCCTATCCTCTATCCTATCCTATCCTCTATCCTATCCTCTATCCTATCCTCTATCCTATCCTCTATCCAATCCTATCCTCTATCCTATCCTATCCTCTATCCTATCCTATCATCTATCCTATCCTATCCTCTATCCTATCCTATCCTATCCTCTATCCTATCCTATCCTCTATCAGATCCTCTAACCTATCCTCTTATCTATACTATCCTCTATCGTATCCTATCCTATCATCTATCCTATCCTATCCTCTATTATATCCTATCCTCTATCCTATCCTATCCTCTATCCTATCCTATCCTCTATCCTATCCTATCCTCTATCCTATCCTATCCTCTATCCTATCCTCTACCCTATCCTATCCTCTATAATATCGTTTACTCTATCATATCCTATCCTCTATCCTATAATATCATCTATCCTATTCTATCCTCTATCCTATCCTATCCTCTATCCCATCCTGTCCTCTATCCTATCCTATCCTCTATCCTATCCTCTATCCTATCCTCTATCCTATCCTCTATCCTATCCTCGATCCTATCCTATCCTCTATCCTATCCTCTATCATATCGTTTACTCTATCATATCCTATCCTCTATCCTATAATATCATCTATCCTATTCTATCCTCTATCCTATCCTCTATCATATCCAATCCTCTATCCTATCCTATCCTCTATCCTATCCTATCCTCTATCCTATCCTATCCTCTATCCTATCCTATCCTATCCTATCCTATCCTATCCTCTATCCTATCCTCTATCAGATCCTCTAACCTATCCTATTATCTATACTATCCTCTATCGTATCCTATCCTATCCTCTATCCTATCCTATCCTCTATTATATCCTATCCTCTATCCTATCCTATCCTCTATCCTATCCTATCCTCTATCCTATCCTCTACCCTATCCTATCCTCTATAATATCGTTTACTCTATCATATCCTATCCTCTATCCTATAATGTCATCTATCCTATTCTATCCTCTATCCTATCCTCTATCATATCCAATCCTCTATCGTATCCTCAATCCTATCCTCTTTAATATCGTTTACTCTATCATATCCTATCCTCTATCCTATAATATCATCTATCCTATTCTATCCTCTATCCTATCCTCTATCATATCCAATCTTCTATCGTATCCTCAATCCTATCCTATCCCCTATCCTATCCTATCCTCTATCCTATCCTCTATCCAATCCTATCCTCTATCCTATCCTATCCTCTATCCTATCCTATCCTCTATCCTATCCTATCCTATCCTATCCTCTATCCTATCCTATCCTCTATCAGATCCTCTAACCTATCCTATCATCTATACTATCCTCTATCGTATCCTATCCTATCCTCTATCCTATCCTATCCTCTATCCGATCCTCTATCCTATCCTATCCCCTATCCTATCCTATCCTCTATCCTATCCTCTATCCTATCCTCTATCCTATCCTCTATCCTATCCTCGATCCTATCCTATCCTCTATCCTATCCTCTATAATATTGTTTACTCTATCATATCCTATCCTCTATCCTATAATATCATCTATCCTATCCTATCCTCTATCCTATCCTCTATCATATCCAATCCTCTATCCTATCCTATCCTCTATCCTATCCTATCCTCTATCCTATCCTATCCTCTATCCTATCCTATCCTCTATCCTATCCTCTCCTCTATCCTATCCTACCCTCTTTCCTATCCTATCCTCTATCCTATCCTATCCTATCCTCTATCCTATCCTATCCTCTATCCTATCCTCTATCCTATCCTATCCTCTATCCTATCCTATCCTCTATCCTATCCTCTCCTCTATCCTATCTTACCCTCTTTCCTATCCTATCCTCTATCCTATCCTATCCTCTATCCTATCCTATCCTCTATCCTATCCTATCCTCTATCCTATCCTATCCTCTATCCTATCCTATCCTCTATCCTATCCTATCTTTATCCTCTATCCTATCCTATCCTCTATCAGATCCTCTAACCTATCCTATCATCTATACTATCCTCTATCGTATCCTATCCTATCCTCTATCCGATCCTCTATCCTATCCTATCCCCTATCCTATCCTATCCTCTATCCTATCCTCTATCCTATCCTCTATCCTATCCTCTATCCTATCCTCGATCCTATCCTATCCTCTATCCTATCCTCTATAATATTGTTTACTCTATCACATCCTATCCTCTATCCTATAATATCATCTACCCTATTCTATCCTCTATCCTATCCTCTATCATATCCAATCCTCTATCCTATCCTATCCTCTATCCTATCCTATCCTCTATCCTATCCTATCCTCTATCCTATCCTATCCTCTATCCTATCCTCTCCTCTATCCTATCCTACCCTCTTTCCTATCCTATCCTCTATCCTATCCTATCCTATCCTCTATCCTATCCTATCCTCTATCCTATCCTATCCTCGATCCCATCCTATCCTCTATCCCATCCTATCCTCTATCCTAACCTATCCTCTATCCTATCCTATCCTCTATCCTATCCTATCCTCTATCCTATCCTATCCTCTATCCTATCCTATCCTCTATCCTATCCTATCCTATCCTATCCTATCCTATCCTCTATCCTATCCTATCCTCTATCCTATCCTATCCTCTATCCTATCCTATCCTCGATCCTATCCTATCCTCTATCCTATCCTCTATAATATTGTTTACTCTATCATATCCTATCCTCTATCCTATAATATCATCTATCCTATCCTATCCTCTATCCTATCCTCTATCATATCCAATCCTCTATCCTATCCTATCCTCTATCCTATCCTATCCTCTATCCTATCCTATCCTCTATCCTATCCTATCCTCTATCCTATCCTCTCCTCTATCCTATCCTACCCTCTTTCCTATCCTATCCTCTATCCTATCCTATCCTATCCTCTATCCTATCCTATCCTCTATCCTATCCTCTATCCTATCCTATCCTCTATCCTATCCTATCCTCTATCCTATCCTCTCCTCTATCCTATCTTACCCTCTTTCCTATCCTATCCTCTATCCTATCCTATCCTCTATCCTATCCTATCCTCTATCCTATCCTATCCTCTATCCTATCCTATCCTCTATCCTATCCTATCCTATCCTCTATCCTATCCTATCCTCTATCAGATCCTCTAACCTATCCTATCATGTATACTATCCTCTATCGTATCCTATCCTATCCTCTATCCGATCCTCTATCCTATCCTATCCCCTATCCTATCCTATCCTCTATCCTATCCTCTATCCTATCCTCTATCCTATCCTCTATCCTATCCTCGATCCTATCCTATCCTCTATCCTATCCTCTATAATATTGTTTACTCTATCACATCCTATCCTCTATCCTATAATATCATCTACCCTATTCTATCCTCTATCCTATCCTCTATCATATCCAATCCTCTATCCTATCCTATCCTCTATCCTATCCTATCCTCTATCCTATCCTATCCTCTATCCTATCCTATCCTCTATCCTATCCTCTCCTCTATCCTATCCTACCCTCTTTCCTATCCTATCCTCTATCCTATCCTATCCTATCCTCTATCCTATCCTATCCTCTATCCTATCCTATCCTCGATCCCATCCTATCCTCTATCCCATCCTATCCTCTATCCTAACCTATCCTCTATCCTATCCTATCCTCTATCCTATCCTATCCTCTATCCTATCCTATCCTTTATCCTATCCTATCCTCTATCCTCTATCCTATCCTATCCTCTATCCTATCCTATACTCTATCCTATCCTCTATCCTATCCTCTATCCAATCCTATCCTCTATCCTATCCTATCCTCTATCCTATCCTATCCTCTATCCTATCCTATCCTCTATCCGATTCTCTATCCTATCCTATCCTCTATTATATCCTATCCTCTATCCTATCCTATCCTCTATCCTATCCTATCCTCTATCCTATCCTATCCTCGATCCCATGCTATCCTCTATCCCATCCTATCCTCTATCCTAACCTATCCTCTATCCTATCCTATCCTCTATCCTATCCTATCCTCAATCCTATCCTATCCTCTATCCTATCCTATCCTCTATTATATCCTATCCTCTATCCTATCCTATCCTCTATCCTATCCTATCCTCTATCCTATCCTATCCTCTATCCTATCCTATCATCTATCCTATCCTATCCTCTATCCTATCCTATCCTATCCTCTATCCTATCCTATCCTCTATCAGATCCTCTAACCTATCCTATTATCTATACTATCCTCTATCGTATCCTATCCTATCATCTATCCTATCCTATCCTCTATTATATCCTATCCTCTATCCTATCCTATCCTCTATCCTATCCTATCCTCTATCCTATCCTATCCTCTATCCTATCCTATCCTCTATCCTATCCTCTACCCTATCCTATCCTCTATAATATCGTTTACTCTATCATATCCTATCCTCTATCCTATAATATCATCTATCCTATTCTATCCTCTATCCTATCCTATCCTCTATCCCATCCTGTCCTCTATCCTATCCTATCCTCTATCCTATCCTCTATCCTATCCTCTATCCTATCCTCTATCCTATCCTCGATCCTATCCTATCCTCTATCCTATCCTCTATCATATCGTTTACTCTATCATATCCTATCCTCTATCCTATAATATCATCTATCCTATTCTATCCTCTATCCTATCCTCTATCATATCCAATCCTCTATCCTATCCTATCCTCTATCCTATCCTATCCTCTATCCTATCCTATCCTCTATCCTATCCTATCCTATCCTATCCTATCCTATCCTCTATCCTATCCTCTATCAGATCCTCTAACCTATCCTATTATCTATACTATCCTCTATCGTATCCTATCCTATCCTCTATCCTATCCTATCCTCTATTATATCCTATCCTCTATCCTATCCTATCCTCTATCCTATCCTATCCTCTATCCTATCCTCTACCCTATCCTATCCTCTATAATATCGTTTACTCTATCATATCCTATCCTCTATCCTATAATATCATCTATCCTATTCTATCCTCTATCCTATCCTCTATCATATCCAATCCTCTATCGTATCCTCAATCCTATCCTCTTTAATATCGTTTACTCTATCATATCCTATCCTCTATCCTATAATATCATCTATCCTATTCTATCCTCTATCCTATCCTCTATCATATCCAATCTTCTATCGTATCCTCAATCCTATCCTATCCCCTATCCTATCCTATCCTCTATCCTATCCTCTATCCAATCCTATCCTCTATCCTATCCTATCCTCTATCCTATCCTATCCTCTATCCTATCCTATCCTATCCTATCCTCTATCCTATCCTATCCTCTATTATATCCTATCCTCTATCCTATCCTATCCTCTATCCTATCCTATCCTCTATCCTATCCTCTACCCTATCCTATCCTCTATAATATCGTTTACTCTATCATATCCTATCCTCTATCCTATAATATCATCTATCCTATCCTATCCTCTATCCTATCCTATCCTCTATCCGATCCTCTATCCTATCCTATCCCCTATCCTATCCTATCCTCTATCCTATCCTCTATCCTATCCTCTATCCTATCCTCTATCCTATCCTCGATCCTATCCTATCCTCTATCCTATCCTCTATAATATTGTTTACTCTATCATATCCTATCCTCTATCCTATAATATCATCTATCCTATCCTATCCTCTATCCTATCCTCTATCATATCCAATCCTCTATCCTATCCTATCCTCTATCCTATCCTATCCTCTATCCTATCCTATCCTCTATCCTATCCTATCCTCTATCCTATCCTCTCCTCTATCCTATCCTACCCTCTTTCCTATCCTATCCTCTATCCTATCCTATCCTATCCTCTATCCTATCCTATCCTCTATCCTATCCTCTATCCTATCCTATCCTCTATCCTATCCTATCCTCTATCCTATCCTCTCCTCTATCCTATCTTACCCTCTTTCCTATCCTATCCTCTATCCTATCCTATCCTCTATCCTATCCTATCCTCTATCCTATCCTATCCTCTATCCTATCCTATCCTCTATCCTATCCTATCCTCTATCCTATCCTATCTTTATCCTCTATCCTATCCTATCCTCTATCAGATCCTCTAACCTATCCTATCATCTATACTATCCTCTATCGTATCCTATCCTATCCTCTATCCGATCCTCTATCCTATCCTATCCCCTATCCTATCCTATCCTCTATCCTATCCTCTATCCTATCCTCGATCCTATCCTATCCTCTATCCTATCCTCTATAATATTGTTTACTCTATCACATCCTATCCTCTATCCTATAATATCATCTACCCTATTCTATCCTCTATCCTATCCTCTATCATATCCAATCCTCTATCCTATCCTATCCTCTATCCTATCCTATCCTCTATCCTATCCTATCCTCTATCCTATCCTATCCTCTATCCTATCCTCTCCTCTATCCTATCCTACCCTCTTTCCTATCCTATCCTCTATCCTATCCTATCCTATCCTCTATCCTATCCTATCCTCTATCCTATCCTATCCTCGATCCCATCCTATCCTCTATCCCATCCTATCCTCTATCCTAACCTATCCTCTATCCTATCCTATCCTCTATCCTATCCTATCCTCTATCCTATCCTATCCTCTATCCTATCCTATCCTCTATCCTATCCTATCCTATCCTATCCTATCCTATCCTCTATCCTATCCTATCCTCTATCCTATCCTATCCTCTATCCTATCCTATCCTCGATCCTATCCTATCCTCTATCCTATCCTCTATAATATTGTTTACTCTATCATATCCTATCCTCTATCCTATAATATCATCTATCCTATCCTATCCTCTATCCTATCCTCTATCATATCCAATCCTCTATCCTATCCTATCCTCTATCCTATCCTATCCTCTATCCTATCCTATCCTCTATCCTATCCTATCCTCTATCCTATCCTCTCCTCTATCCTATCCTACCCTCTTTCCTATCCTATCCTCTATCCTATCCTATCCTATCCTCTATCCTATCCTATCCTCTATCCTATCCTCTATCCTATCCTATCCTCTATCCTATCCTATCCTCTATCCTATCCTCTCCTCTATCCTATCTTACCCTCTTTCCTATCCTATCCTCTATCCTATCCTATCCTCTATCCTATCCTATCCTCTATCCTATCCTATCCTCTATCCTATCCTATCCTCTATCCTATCCTATCCTCTATCCTATCCTATCCTATCCTCTATCCTATCCTATCCTCTATCAGATCCTCTAACCTATCCTATCATGTATACTATCCTCTATCGTATCCTATCCTATCCTCTATCCGATCCTCTATCCTATCCTATCCCCTATCCTATCCTATCCTCTATCCTATCCTCTATCCTATCCTCTATCCTATCCTCTATCCTATCCTCGATCCTATCCTATCCTCTATCCTATCCTCTATAATATTGTTTACTCTATCACATCCTATCCTCTATCCTATAATATCATCTACCCTATTCTATCCTCTATCCTATCCTCTATCATATCCAATCCTCTATCCTATCCTATCCTCTATCCTATCCTATCCTCTATCCTATCCTATCCTCTATCCTATCCTATCCTCTATCCTATCCTCTCCTCTATCCTATCCTACCCTCTTTCCTATCCTATCCTCTATCCTATCCTATCCTATCCTCTATCCTATCCTATCCTCTATCCTATCCTATCCTCGATCCCATCCTATCCTCTATCCCATCCTATCCTCTATCCTAACCTATCCTCTATCCTATCCTATCCTCTATCCTATCCTATCCTCTATCCTATCCTATCCTTTATCCTATCCTATCCTCTATCCTCTATCCTATCCTATCCTCTATCCTATCCTATACTCTATCCTATCCTCTATCCTATCCTCTATCCAATCCTATCCTCTATCCTATCCTATCCTCTATCCTATCCTATCCTCTATCCTATCCTATCCTCTATCCGATTCTCTATCCTATCCTATCCTCTATTATATCCTATCCTCTATCCTATCCTATCCTCTATCCTATCCTATCCTCTATCCTATCCTATCCTCGATCCCATGCTATCCTCTATCCCATCCTATCCTCTATCCTAACCTATCCTCTATCCTATCCTATCCTCTATCCTATCCTATCCTCAATCCTATCCTATCCTCTATCCTATCCTATCCTCTATTATATCCTATCCTCTATCCTATCCTATCCTCTATCCTATCCTATCCTCTATCCTATCCTATCCTCTATCCTATCCTATCCTCTATCCTATCCTATCCTCTATCCTATCCTATCCTCTATCCTATCCTATCCTCTATCCTATCCTATCCTCTATCCTATCCTCTACCATATCCTATCCTCTATAATATCGTTTACTCTATCATATCCTATCCTCTATCCTATAATATCATCTATCCTATTCTATCCTCTATCCTATCCTCTATCATATCCTATCCTCTATCCTATCCTATCCTCTATCCTATCCTATCCTCTATCCTATCCTCTACCCTATCCTATCCTCTATAATATCGTTTACTCTATCATATCCTATCCTCTATCCTATAATATCATCTATCCTATTCTATCCTCTATCCTATCCTATCCTCTATCCCATCCTGTCCTCTATCCTATCCTATCCTCTATCCTATCCTCTATCCTATCCTCTCTCCGATCCTCTATCCTATCCTATCCTCTATTATATCCTATCCTCTATCCTATCCTATCCTCTATCCTATCCTATCCTCTATCCTATCCTATCCTCTATTATATCCTATCCTCTATCCTATCCTATCCTCTATCCTATCCTATCCTCTATCCTATCCTATCCTCTATCCCATCCTATTCTCTATCCCATCTTATCCTCTATCCTATCCTATCCTCTATCCTATCCTATCCTCTATCCTATCCTATCCTCTATCCTATCCCCTCCTCTATCCTATCCTATCCTCTATCCTATCCTATACTCTATCCTCTATCCTATCCTACCCTCTTTCCTATCCTATCCTCTATCCTATCCTATCCTCTTTCCTATCCTATCCTCTATCCTATCCTATCCTCTATCCTATCCTATCCTCTATCCTATCCTATCCTATCCTCTATCCTATCCTATCCTCTATCAGATCCTCTAACCTATCCTATTATCTATACTATCCTCTATCGTATCCTATCCTATCCTCTATCCTATCCTATCCTCTATTATATCCTATCCTCTATCCTATCCTATCCTCTATCCTATCCTATCCTCTATCCTATCCTATCCTCTATCCTATCCTCTACCCTATCCTATCCTCTATAATATCGTTTACTCTATCATATCCTATCCTCTATCCTATAATATCATCTATCCTATTCTATCCTCTATCCTATCCTATCCTCTATCCCATCCTGTCCTCTATCCTATCCTATCCTCTATCCTATCCTCTATCCTATCCTCTATCCTATCCTCTATCCTATCCTCGATCCTATCCTATCCTCTATCCTATCCTCTATAATATCGTTTACTCTATCATATCCTATCCTCTATCCTATAATATCATCTATCCTATTCTATCCTCTATCCTATCCTCTATCATATCCAATCCTCTATCCTATCCTATCCTCTATCCTATCCTATCCTCTATCCTATCCTATCCTCTATCCTATCCTATCCTATCCTATCCTATCCTCTATCCTATCCTATCCTCTATCCTATCCTATCCTCTATCCTATCCTATCCTCTATCCTATCCTATCCTCTATCCTATCCTATCCTCTATCCTATCCTATCCTCTATCAGATCCTCTAACCTATCCTATTATCTATACTATCCTCTATCGTATCCTATCCTATCCTCTATCCTATCCTATCCTCTATTATATCCTATCCTCTATCCTATCCTATCCTCTATCCTATCCTATCCTCTATCCTATCCTATCCTCTATCCTATCCTCTACCCTATCCTATCCTCTATAATATCGTTTACTGTATCATATCCTATCCTCTATCCTATAATATCATCTATCCTATTCTATCCTCTATCCTATCCTATCCTCTATCCCATCCTGTCCTCTATCCTATCCTATCCTCTATCCTATCCTCTATCCTATCCTCTATCCTATCCTCTATCCTATCCTCGATCCTATCCTATCCTCTATCCTATCCTCTATAATATCGTTTACTCTATCATATCCTATCCTCTATCCTATAATATCATCTATCCTATTCTATCCTCTATCCTATCCTCTATCATATCCAATCCTCTATCCTATCCTATCCTCTATCCTATCCTATCCTCTATCCTATCCTATCCTCTATCCTATCCTATCCTATCCTATCCTATCCTCTATCCTATCCTATCCTCTATCCTATCCTATCCTCTATCCTATCCTATCCTCTATCCTATCCTATCCTCTATCAGATCCTCTAACCTATCCTATTATCTATACTATCCTCTATCGTATCCTATCCTATCCTCTATCCTATCCTATCCTCTATTATATCCTATCCTCTATCCTATCCTATCCTCTATCCTACCCTATCCTCTATCCTATCCTATCCTCTATTCTATCCTCTACCCTATCCTATCCTCTATAATATCGTTTACTCTATCATATCCTATCCTCTATCCTATAATATCATCTATCCTATTCTATCCTCTATCCTATCCTCTATCATATCCAATCCTCTATCCTATCCTATCCTCGATCCTATCCTATCCTCTATCCTATCCTCTACCCTATCCTATCCTCTATAATATCGTTTACTCTATCATATCCTATCCTCTATCCTATAATATCATCTATCCTATTCTATCCTCTATCCTATCCTCTATCATATCCAATCCTCTATCGTATCCTATCCTCTATCCTATCCTATCCTCTATCCTATCCTATCCTCTATCCTATCCTATCCTCTATCCTATCCTATCCTCTATCCTATCCTCTCCACTATCCTATCCTAAACTCTTTCCTATCCTATCCTATATCCTATCCTATCCTCTATCCTATCCTATCCTCTATCCGATCCTCTATCCTATTCTATCCTCTATCCTATCCTCTCCTCTATCCGATCCTCTATCCTATCCTATCCTCTATCCTATCCTATCCTCTATCCTATCCTATCCTCGATCCCATCCTATCCTCTATCCCATCCTATCCTCTATCCTAACCTATCCTCTATCCTATCCTATCCTCTATCCTATCCTATCCTCTATCCTATCCTATCCTCTATCCTCTATCCTATCCTATCCTCTATCCTATCCTCTATCCTATCCTCTATCCAATCCTATCCTCTATCCTATCCTCTATCCAATCCTATCCTCTATCCTATCCTATCCTCTATCCTATCCTATCCTAGCCTCTATCCTATCCTATCCTATCCTCTATCCTATCCTATCCTATCCTCTATCAGATCCTCTAACCTATCCTATCATCTATACTATCCTCTATCGTATCCTATCCTATCCTCTATCCTATCCTATCCTCTATCCGATCCTCTATCCTATCCTATCCCCTATCCTATCCTATCCTCTATCCTATCCTCTATCCTATCCTCTATCCTATCCTCTATCCTATCCTCTATAATATCGTTTACTCTATCATATCCTATCCTCTATCCTATAATATCATCTATCCTATTCTATCCTCTATCCTATCCTATCCTCTATCCCATCCTGTCCTCTATCCTATCCTATCCTCTATCCTATCCTCTATCCTATCCTCTATCCTATCCTCTATCCTATCCTCGATCCTATCCTATCCTATCCTCTATCCTATCCTATCCTGTATCCTATCCTATCCTCTATCCTATCCTATCCTCTATCCTATCCTATCCTATATCCTATCTTATCCTCTATCCAATCCTATCCTCTATCCTATCCTATCCTCTATCCTATCCTATCCTATCCTCTATCCTATCCTATCCTATCCTCTATCCTATCCTATCCTATCCTCTATCAGATCCTCTAACCTATCCTATCATCTATACTATCCTCTATCGTATCCTATCCTATCCTCTATCCTATCCTATCCTCTATCCGATCCTCTATCCTATCCTATCCCCTATCCTATCCTATCCTCTATCCTATCCTCTATCCTATCCTCTATCCTATCCTCTATCCTATCCTCTATAATATCGTTTACTCTATCATATCCTATCCTCTATCCTATAATATCATCTATCCTATTCTATCCTCTATCCTATCCTATCCTCTATCCCATCCTGTCCTCTATCCTATCCTATCCTCTATCCTATCCTCTATCCTATCCTCTATCCTATCCTCTATCCTATCCTCGATCCTATCCTATCCTATCCTCTATCCTATCCTATCCTCTATCCTATCCTATCCTCTATCCTATCCTATCCTCTATCCTATCCTATCCTCTATCCTATCCTATCCTCTATCCTATCCTATCCTCTATCATATCCTCTATCCTATCCTCTATCCAATCCTATCCTCTATCCTATCCTATCCTCTATCCTATCCTATCCTCTATCAGATCCTCTAACCTATCCTATCATCTATACTATCATCTATCGTATCCTATCCTATCCTCTATCCTATCCTATCCTCTATCCTATCCTATCCTCTATCCTATCCTATCCTCTATCCTATCCTATCCTCTATCCCATCCTATCCTCTATCCCATCTTATCCTCTATCCTATCCTATCCTCTATCCTATCCTATCCTCTATCCTATCCTATCCTCTATCCTATCCCCTCCTCTATCCTATCCTATCCTCTATCCTATCCTATACTCTATCCTCTATCCTATCCTACCCTCTTTCCTATCCTATCCTCTATCCTATCCTATCCTCTTTCCTATCCTATCCTCTATCCTATCCTATCCTCTATCCTATCCTATCCTCTATCCTATCCTCTACCCTATCCTATCCTCTATAATATCGTTTACTCTATCATATCCTATCCTCTATCCTATAATATCATCTATCCTATTCTATCCTCTATCCTATCCTCTATCATATCCAATCCTCTATCCTATCCTATCCTCGATCCTATCCTATCCTCTATCCTATCCTCTACGCTATCCTATCCTCTATAATATCGTTTACTCTATCATATCCTATCCTCTATCCTATATTATCATCTATCCTATTCTATCCTCTATCCTATCCTCTATCATATCCAATCCT
This sequence comes from Halictus rubicundus, assembly GCF_050948215.1. Taxonomy (NCBI): domain Eukaryota; kingdom Metazoa; phylum Arthropoda; class Insecta; order Hymenoptera; family Halictidae; genus Halictus; species Halictus rubicundus. Next base: position 30,972 of record NW_027489532.1, read on the forward strand.
CTATCCTATCCTATCCTCTATCCTATTCTATCCTCTATCCTATCCTATCCTCTATCCTATCCTATCCTCTATCCTATCCTATCCTCTATCCTATCCTCTCCTCTATCCTATCCTACCCTCTTTCCTATCCTATCCTCTATCCTATCCTATCCTCTATCCTATCCTATCCTCTATCCGATCCTCTATCCTATCCTATCCTCTATCCTATCCTATCCTCTATCCGATCCTCTATCCTATCCTATCCTCTATTATATCCTATCCTCTATCCTATCCTATCCTCTATCCTATCCTATCCTATCCTCTATCCTATCCTCTACCCTATCCTATCCTCTATAATATCGTTTACTCTATCCTAACCTATCCTCTATCCTAACCTATCCTCTATCCTATCCTATCCTCTATTCTATCCTATCCTCTATCCTATCCTATCCTCTATCCTATCCTATCCTCTATCCTCTATCATATCCAATCCTCTATCCTATCCTATCCTCTATCCTATCCTATCCTCTATCCTATCCTATCCTCTATCCAATCCTATCCTATCCTCTATCCTATCCTATCCTATCCTCTATCCTATCCTATCCTCTATCAGATCCTCTAACCTATCCTATCATCTATACTATCCTCTATCGTATCCTATCCTATCCTCTATCCTATCCTATCCTCTATTATATCCTATCCTCTATCCTATCCTATCCTCTATCCTATCCTATCCTCTATCCTATCCTATCCTCTATCCCATCCTATCCTCTATCCCATCTTATCCTCTATCCTATCCTATCCTCTATCCTATCCTATCCTCTATCCTATCCTATCCTCTATCCTATCCCCTCCTCTATCCTATCCTATCCTCTATCCTATCCTATACTCTATCCACTATCCTATCCTACCCTCTTTCCTATCCTATCCTCTATCCTATCCTATCCTCTATCCTATCCTACCCTCTATCCTATCCTGTCTTCTATCCTCTATCCTATCCTCTATCCTATCCTATCCTCTATCCTATCCTCTTTAATATCGTTTACTCTATCATATCCTATCCTCTATCCTGTAATATCATCTATCCTATTCTATCCTCTATCCTATCCTCTATCATATCCAATCCTCTATCGTATCCTCAATCCTATCCTCTATCATATCCAATCAACTATCGTATACTCTATCCTATCCTATCCTCTATCCTATCCTCTATCCTATCCTATCCTCTATCCTATCCTCTTTAATATCGTTTACTCTATCATATCCTATCCTCTATCCTATCCTATCCTCTATTATATCCTATCCTCTATCCTATCCTATCCTCTATCCTATCCTATCCTCTATCCTATCGTATCCTCTATCCTATCCTCTACCCTATCCTATCCTCTATAATATCGTTTACTCTATCATATCCTATCCTCTATCATATAATATCATCTATCCTATTCTATCCTCTATCCTATCCTCTATCATATCCAATCCTCTATCCTATCCTATCCTCGATCCTATCCTATCCTCTATCCTATCCTCTCCTCTATCCTATCCTACCCTCTTTCCTATCCTATCCTCTATCCTATCCTATCCTCTATCCTATCCTATCCTCTTTCCGATCCTCTATCCTATCCTATCCTCTATCCTATCCTATCCTCTTTCCGATCCTCTATCCTATCCTATCCTCTATTATATCCTATCCTCTATCCTATCCTATCCTCTATCCTATCCTATCCTCGATCCCATCCTATCCTCTATCCCATCCTATCCTCTATCCTAACCTATCCTCTATCCTATCCTATCCTCTATCCTATCCTATCCTCTATCCTATCCTATCCTCTATCCTATCCTATCATCTATCCTATCCTATCCTCTATCCTATCCTATCCTCTATCCTATCCTATCCTCTATCCTATCCTACCCTCTTTCCTATCCTATCGTCTATCCTATCCTATCATCTATCCTATCCTACCCTCTATCCTATCCTATCTTCTATCCTCTATCCTATCCTCTATCCTATCCTATCCTCTATCCTATCCTCTTTAATATCGTTTACTCTATCATATCCTATCCTCTATCCTATAATGTCATCTATCCTATTCTATCCTCTATCCTATCCTCTATCATATCCAATCCTCTATCGTATCCTCAATCCTATCCTCTATCATATCCAATCCTCTATCGTATACTCTATCCTATCCTATCCTCTATCCTATCCTATCCTCTATCCTATCCTATCCTCTATCCTATCCTACCCTCTTTCCTATCCTATCCTCTATCCTATCCTATCCTCTATCCTATCCTACCCTCTTTCCTATCCTATCTTCTATCCTCTATCATATCCTCTATCCTATCCTATCCTCTATCCTATCCTCTTTAATATCGTTTACTCTATCATATCCTATCCTCTATCCTATAATATCATCTATCCTATTCTATCCTCTATCCTATCCTCTATCATATCCAATCCTCTATCGTATCCTCAATCCTATCGTCTATCCTATCCTATCATCTATCCTATCCTACCCTCTATCCTATCCTATCTTCTATCCTCTATCCTATCCTCTATCCTATCCTATCCTCTATCCTATCCTCTTTAATATCGTTTACTCTATCATATCCTATCCTCTATCCTATAATGTCATCTATCCTATTCTATCCTCTATCCTATCCTCTATCATATCCAATCCTCTATCGTATCCTCAATCCTATCCTCTATCATATCCAATCCTCTATCGTATACTCTATCCTATCCTATCCTCTATCCTATCCTATCCTCTATCCTATCCTATCCTCTATCCTATCCTACCCTCTTTCCTATCCTATCCTCTATCCTATCCTATCCTCTATCCTATCCTACCCTCTTTCCTATCCTATCTTCTATCCTCTATCATATCCTCTATCCTATCCTATCCTCTATCCTATCCTCTTTAATATCGTTTACTCTATCATATCCTATCCTCTATCCTATAATATCATCTATCCTATTCTATCCTCTATCCTATCCTCTATCATATCCAATCCTCTATCGTATCCTCAATCCTATCCTCTATCCTATCCTATCCTCTATCCTATCCTATCCTCTATCCTATCCTATCCTCTATCCTATCCTCTCCACTATCCTATCCTAAACTCTTTCCTATCCTATCCTATATCCTATCCTATCCTCTATCCTATCCTATCCTCTATCCGATCCTCTATCCTATTCTATCCTCTATCCTATCCTCTCCTCTATCCGATCCTCTATCCTATCCTATCCTCTATCCTATCCTATCCTCTATCCTATCCTATCCTCGATCCCATCCTATCCTCTATCCCATCCTATCCTCTATCCTAACCTATCCTCTATCCTATCCTATCCTCTATCCTATCCTATCCTCTATCCTATCCTATCCTCTATCCTATCCTATCCTCTATCCTCTATCCTATCCTATCCTCTATCCTCTATCCTCTATCCTCTATCCTCTATCCTCTATCCTATCCTATCCTCTATCCTATCCTCTATCCTATCCTCTATCCTATCCTATCCTCTATCCTATCCTCTATCCTATCCTCTATCCAATCCTATCCTCTATCCTATCCTCTATCCAATCCTATCCTCTATCCTATCCTATCCTCTATCCTATCCTATCCTATCCTCTATCCTATCCTATCCTATCCTCTATCCTATCCTATCCTATCCTCTATCAGATCCTCTAACCTATCCTATCATCTATACTATCCTCTATCGTATCCTATCCTATCCTCTATCCTATCCTATCCTCTATCCGATCCTCTATCCTATCCTATCCCCTATCCTATCCTATCCTCTATCCTATCCTCTATCCTATCCTCTATCCTATCCTCTATCCTATCCTCTATCCTATCCTCTATAATATCGTTTACTCTATCATATCCTATCCTCTATCCTATAATATCATCTATCCTATTCTATCCTCTATCCTATCCTATCCTCTATCCCATCCTGTCCTCTATCCTATCCTATCCTCTATCCTATCCTCTATCCTATCCTCTATCCTATCCTCTATCCTATCCTCTATAATATCGTTTACTCTATCATATCCTATCCTCTATCCTATAATATCATCTATCCTATTCTATCCTCTATCCTATCCTATCCTCTATCCCATCCTGTCCTCTATCCTATCCTATCCTCTATCCTATCCTCTATCCTATCCTCTATCCTATCCTATCCTCTATCCTATCCTACCCTCTTTCCTATCCTATCCTCTATCCTATCCTATCCTCTATCCTATCCTACCCTCTTTCCTATCCTATCTTCTATCCTCTATCATATCCTCTATCCTATCCTATCCTCTATCCTATCCTCTTTAATATCGTTTACTCTATCATATCCTATCCTCTATCCTATAATATCATCTATCCTATTCTATCCTCTATCCTATCCTCTATCATATCCAATCCTCTATCGTATCCTCAATCCTATCCTCTATCCTATCCTATCCTCTATCCTATCCTATCCTCTATCTTATCCTATCCTCTATCCTATCCTATCCTCTATCCTATCCTCTCCACTATCCTATCCTAAACTCTTTCCTATCCTATCCTATATCCTATCCTATCCTCTATCCTATCCTATCCTCTATCCGATCCTCTATCCTATTCTATCCTCTATCCTATCCTCTCCTCTATCCGATCCTCTATCCTATCCTATCCTCTATCCTATCCTATCCTCTATCCTATCCTATCCTCGATCCCATCCTATCCTCTATCCCATCCTATCCTCTATCCTAACCTATCCTCTATCCTATCCTATCCTCTATCCTATCCTATCCTCTATCCTATCCTATCCTCTATCCTATCCTATCCTCTATCCTCTATCCTATCCTATCCTCTATCCTCTATCCTCTATCCTCTATCCTCTATCCTCTATCCTATCCTATCCTCTATCCTATCCTCTATCCTATCCTATCCTCTATCCTATCCTCTATCCTATCCTCTATCCAATCCTATCCTCTATCCTATCCTCTATCCAATCCTATCCTCTATCCTATCCTATCCTCTATCCTATCCTATCCTATCCTCTATCCTATCCTATCCTATCCTCTATCCTATCCTATCCTATCCTCTATCCTATCCTATCCTCTATCCGATCCTCTATCCTATCCTATCCCCTATCCTATCCTATCCTCTATCCTATCCTCTATCCTATCCTCTATCCTATCCTCTATCCTATCCTCTATAATATCGTTTACTCTATCATATCCTATCCTCTATCCTATAATATCATCTATCCTATTCTATCCTCTATCCTATCCTATCCTCTATCCCATCCTGTCCTCTATCCTATCCTATCCTCTATCCTATCCTCTATCCTATCCTCTATCCTATCCTCTATCCTATCCTCTATCCTATCCTCGATCCTATCCTATCCTATCCTCTATCCTATCCTATCCTCTATCCTATCCTATCCTCTATCCTATCCTATCCTCTATCCTATCCTATCCTCTATCCAATCCTATCCTCTATCCTATCCTATCCTCTATCCTATCCTATCCTATCCTCTATCCTATCCTATCCTATCCTCTATCCTATCCTATCCTATCCTCTAACAGATCCTCTAACCTATCCTATCATCTATACTATCCTCTATCGTATCCTATCCTATCCTCTATCCTATCCTATCCTCTATCCGATCCTCTATCCTATCCTATCCCCTATCCTATCCTATCCTCTATCCTATCCTCTATCCTATCCTCTATCCTATCCTCTATCCTATCCTCTATAATATCGTTTACTCTATCATATCCTATCCTCTATCCTATAATATCATCTATCCTATTCTATCCTCTATCCTATCCTATCCTCTATCCCATCCTGTCCTCTATCCTATCCTATCCTCTATCCTATCCTCTATCCTATCCTCTATGCTATCCTCTATCCTATCCTCGATCCTATCCTATCCTATCCTCTATCCTATCCTATCCTCTATCCTATCCTATCCTCTATCCTATCCTATCCTCTATCCTATCCTATCCTCTATCCTATCCTATCCTCTATCCTATCCTATCCTCTATCCTATCCTATCCTCTATCCTATCCTCTATCCTATCCTCTATCCAATCCTATCCTCTATCCTATCCTATCCTCTATCCTATCCTATCCTATCCTCCATGAGATCCTCTAACCTATCCTATCATCTATACTATCCTCTATCGTATCCTATCCTATCCTCTATCCT
>NW_027489533.1:0-37137 GCF_050948215.1 Halictus rubicundus
TCCTATCCTCTATCCTATCCTACCTATCCTCTATCCTATACTATCCCTATCCTATTATATCGTCTATCCTATCCTATCCTCTATCTTATCCTATACTCTAACCTATCCTACCTCTATCCTATCCTATCCTCTATCCTATCCTATCCTCTATCATATCCTATCCTCTAATCCTAAATCCCTATCCTCTAATCCTATTCCTATCCTCTATCCTATCTCCTCATCCTATCCTATCCTCTATCCCTATCCTATCCTCTATCCTATCCTATCCTCGATCCTATCCTCTATCCTATCCTACCTCTATTCTATCCTATCCTCTATCCTATACTATCCTCTATCCTATCCTATCCTCTATCCTATCCTTACCTCTATCCTATCCTATTCCTCTATCCTAATCCTATCCAATACTCTAATCCTATCCTCTATCCTATTCTCTATCTATCCTATCTTTATCCTTATCCTATCCTCTATTCTATCCTATCCTTTATCCTATCCTATCCTCTATCCTATCCTATCATCTATCCTATACTATCACCTATCCTATTTTTCCTCTATCCTATCCTATCCTCTACCTTATCCTATACTCTATCCTATCCAAAACCAATCCTATCCTCTCTATCCTATCCTAGCCTATCTCTATCCTATCCTATCCTCTATCCTATACTATCCTCTATCCTATCCTATCCTCTATCCTATCCTATCCTCTATCCCATCCTATCCTCTATCCTATCCTATCCTCTATCCTATCCTATCCTTTATACCTATCCTATCTCTCTATTCCTATTCTATCCTCTATCCTATACTATCCTCTATCCTATCCCCTATCCCTATCCTCTATCATCCTATCCTCTATCCTATCCTATCCTCTATCCTATCCTATCCCTCTATCCTATCCTATCCTCTATCCTATCCTATCCTCTATCGTATCCTATCCTCTATCCTATCCTCTATCCAGCCTCTATCCTATCCTCTATCCTATCCTATCCTCTATCCTATCCTCTATCCTATCCCTATCCTACTATCCTATCCTCTATCCTATCCTATGCTCTATCCTATCCTATCCTCTATCCTATCCTATCTCTATCCTATCCTCTATCCTATCCTCTATCTCCTATCCTATCCTCTGTCCATCCTATCCTCTATCCTATCCTATCCTCTATCCTATCCTATCCTCTATCCTATCCTATCCTCTATCCTATGATATCCTCTTTCCTATCACTATCCTCTATCCTATCCTATCCTCTATCCTATCCTTTCCTCAATCCTATTATATCCTCTATCCTATCCTATCCTCTATCCTATCCTATCCTCTATCCTATCTATCCTCTATCCTATCCCTATCCTATCCTATCCTCTATCCTATCCTATCCTATCCTCTATCCTATCCTATCCTCTATCCTATCCTATCCTCTATCCTATCCTATCCTCTATCCTACCCTATCCTCTATCCTATACTATCCTCTACCTTATCCTATCCTCTATCCTATCCAATTACCTATCCTATCCTCTATCCTATCCTATCCTCTATCCTATCCTATCCTCTATCCTATCCTTTCTCTATCCTATCCTATCTTCTATCCTATCCTATCCTCTATCCTATCCTATCCTCTATCCTATCCTATCCTCTATCCTATCCTCTATCCCATCCCTATCCTCTATCCTATCCTATCCTCTGTCCTATCCTATCCTCTATCCTATCCTATCATCTATCCTATCCTATCCTCTTTCCTATCCTATCATCTATCCTATCCTTATCCTCTATCCTATCCTTTCCTCAATCCTATCCTATCCTCTATCCTATCCTATCCTCTATCCTATCCTATCCTATCCTCTATCCTATCCTATCCTATCCTCTATCCTATCCTATCCTCTATCCTATCCTATCCTCTATCCAATCCTATCCTTTATCCTATCCTATCCAATTACCTATCCTATCCTCTATCCTATCCTATCCTCTATCCTATCCTATCCTCTATCCTATCCTACCTATCCCTCTATCCTATCCTATCCTATCCTCTATCCTATCCTACCCTATCCTCTATCCTATACTATCCCCTATCCTATTATATCGTCTATCCTATCCTATCCTCTATCTTATCCTATACAACTATCCTATCCTATCCTCTATCCTATCCTATCCTCTATCCTATCCTATCCTCTATCATATCCTATCCTCTATCCTATCCTATCCTCTATCCTATCCTATCCTCTATCCTATCCTCTATCCTATCCTATCCTCTATCCTATCCTATCCTCTATCCTATCCTATCCTCTATCCTATCCTCTATCCTATCCTATCCTCTATTCTATCCTATCCTCTATCCTATACTATCCTCTATCCCTATCCTATCCTCTATCCTATCCTATCCTCTATCCTATCCTATCCTCTATCCTATCCTATCCAATACTCTATCCTATCCTCTATCCTATCCTCTATCCTATCCTATCTTTTATCCTATCCTATCCTCTATTCTATCCTATCCTTTATCATATCCTATCCTCTATCCTATCCTATCATCTATCCTATACTATCACCTATCCTATTATTTCCTCTATCCTATCCCTATCCTCTACCTTATCCTATACTCTATCCTATCCAATTACCTATCCTATCCTCTATCCTATCCTATCCTATCCTCTATCCTATCCTATCCTCTATCCTATACTATCCTCTATCCTATCCTATCCTCTATCCTATCATCCTATCCACTATCCCCATCCTATCCTCTATCCTATCCTATCCTCTATCCTATCCTATCCTTTATTCCTATCCTATCCTCTATTCTATTCTATCCTCTATCCTATACTATCCTCTATCCTATCCTATCCTCTATCCTATCCTATCCTCTATCCTATCTATCCTCTATCCTATCCTATCCTCTATCGTATCCTATCCTCTATCCTATCCTCTATCCAGCCTCTATCCTATCCTCTATCCTATCCTATCCTCTATCCTATCCTCTATCCTATCCTATCCTCTATCCTATCCTCTATCCTATCCTATGCCTCTATCCTATCCTATCCTCTATCCTATCCTATCCTCTATCCTATCCTCTATCCTATCCTCTATCCTATCCTATCCTCTGTCCCATCCTATCCTCTATCCTATCCTATCCTCTATCCTAATCCTAATCCTCTATCCTATCCTATCCTCTATCCTATCCTATCCTCTATCCTATCCTATCCTCTATCCTATGATATCCTCTTTCCTATCCTATCCTCTATCCTATCCTATCCTCTATCCTATCCTTTCCTCAATCCTATTATATCCTCTATCCTATCCCTATCCTCTATCCTATCCCTATCCTCTATCCTATCCTATCCTCTATCCTATCCTATCCTATCCTCTATCCTATCCTATCCTATCCTCTATCCTATCCTATCCTTTATCCTATCCTATCCTCTATCCTATCCTATCCTCTATCCTATACTATCCTCTACCTTATCCTATCCTCTATCCCTATCCAATTACCTATCCTATCGTCTGTCCTATCCTATCCTCTATCCTATCCTATCCTCTATCCTATCCTATCCTCTATCCTATCCTATCCTCTATCCTATCCTATCCTTTATCCTATCCTATCCTCTATTCTATCCTATCCTTTATCCTATCCTCTAATCCTATACTATCCCTATCCTATTATATCGTCTATCCTATCCTATCCTCTACCTTATCCTATCCTTTATCCTATCCTATCCTCTATCCTATCCTATCATCTATCCTATACTATCACCTATCCTATTATATCCTCTACTCCTATCCTATCCTCTACCTTATCCTATACTCTATCCTATCCAATTACCTATCCTATCCTCTATCCTATCCTATCCTATCCTCTATCCTATCCTATCCTCTATCCTATACTATCCTCTATCCTATCCTATCCTCTATCCTATCCTATCCTATCCTCTATCTCTATTCCTCTATCCTCTATCCTATCCAATCCTCTATCCTATCCTATCCTATCCTCCATCCTATCCTATCCTCTATCCTATCCTATCCTCTATCCTATCCTATTCTCTATCCTATCCTATCCTCTATCCTATACTATCCTCTACCTTATCCTATCCTCTATCCTATCCAATTACCTATCCTATCCTCTATCCTATCCTATCCTATCCTCTATCCTATCCTATCCTCTATCCTATACTATCCTCTATCCTATCCTATCCTCTATCCTATCCTATCCTCTATCCCATCCTATCCTCTATCCTATCCTATCCTCTATCCTATCCTATCCTTTATCCTATCCTATCCTCTATTCTATTCTATCCTCTATCCTATACTATCCTCTATCCTATCCTATCCTCTATCCTATTCCTATCCTCTATCCTATCCTATCCTCTATCCTATCCTATCCTCTATCCTATCCTATCCTCTATCCTATCCTATCCTCTATCGTAACCTATCCTCTATCCTATCCTCTATCCAGCCTCTATCCTATCCTCTATCCTATCCTCTATCCTATCCTCTATCCTATCCTATCCTCTATCCTATCCTCTATCCTATCCTATGCTCTATCCTATCCTACCCTCTATCCTATCCTATCCTCTATCCTATCCTCTATCCTATCCTCTATCCTATCCTATCCTCTGTCCCATCCTATCCTCTATCCTATCCCTATCCTCTATCCTATCCTATCCTCTATCCTATCCTATCCTCTATCCTATCCTATCCTCTATCCTATGATATCCTCTTTCCTATCCTATCCTCTATCCTATCCTATCCTCTATCCTATCCTTTCCTCAATCCTATTATATCCTCTATCCTATCCTATCCTCTATCCTATCCTATCCTCTATCCTATACTATCCTCTATCCTATCCTATCCTCTATCCTATCCTATCCTCTATCCCACCTATCCTCTATCCTATCCTATCCTCTATCCTATCCTATCCTCTATCCTTATCCTATCCTCTATCCTATCCTATCCTCTTTCGTATCCTATCCTCTATCCTATCCTATCCACTATCCTATCCTTTCTCAATCCTATTATATCCTCTATCCTATCCTATCCTCTATCCTATCCTATCCTCTATCCTATCCTATCCTCTATCCTATCCTATCCTCTATCCTATCCTATCCTCTATCCTACTCTATCCTCTATCCTATACTATCCTCTACCCTTATCCTATCCTCTATCCTATCCAATTACCTATCCTATCCTCTATCCTATCCTATCCTCTATCCTATCCTATCCTGTATCCTATCCTATCCTCTATCCTATCCTATCCTCTATCTATCCTCTATCCCATCCTATCCTCTATCCTATCCTATCCTCTGTCCTATCCTATCCTCTATCCTATCCTATCATCTATCCTATCCTATCCTCTTTCCTATCCTATCATCTATCCTATCCTATCCTCTATCCTATCCTTTCCTCAATCCTATCCTATCCTCTATCCTATCCTATCCTCTATCCTATCCTATCCTATCCTCTATCTCTATCCTATCCTATCCTCTATCCTATCCTATCCTCTATCCTATCACTATCCTCTATCCATATCCTATCCTTTATCCTATCCTATCCAATACCTATCCTATCCTCTATCCTATCCTATCCTCTATCCTATCCTATCCTCTATCCTATCCCTACCCTATCCTCTATCCTATCCTATCCTATCCTCTATCCAATCCTACCCTATCCTCTATCCTATACTATCCCCTATCCTATTATATCGTCTATCCTATCCTATCCTCTATCTTATCCTATACTCTATCCTATCCTATCCTCTATCCTATCCTCTATCCTATCCTATCCTCTATTCTATCCTATCCTCTATCCTATACTATCCTCTATCCTATCCTATCCTCTATCCTATCCTATCCTCTATCCTATCCTATCCTCTATCCTATCCTATCCTCTATTCTATCCTATCCTCTATCCTATACTATCCTCTATCCTATCCTATCCTCTATCATATCCTATCCTCTATCCTATCCTATCCTCTATCCTATCCTATCCTCTATCCTATCCTCTATCCTATACCTATCCTCTATCCTATCCCTATCCTCTATCCTATCCTATCCTCTATCCTATCCTATCCTCTATCCTATCCTATCTCTCTATCCTATCCTATCCTCTATCCTATCCTATCCAATACTCTATCCTATCCTCTATCCTATCCTCTATCCTATCCTATCTTTTATCCTATCCTATCCTCTATTCTATCCTATCCTTTATCCTATCCTATCCTCTATCCTATCCTATCATCTATCCTATACTATCACCTATCCTATTATATCCTCTATCCTATCCTATCCTCTATCCTATCCTATCCTCTATCCTATCCTATCCTCTATCCTATCCTATCCTCTATTCTATCCTATCCTCTATCCTATACTATCCTCTATCCTATCCTATCCTCTATCATATCCTATCCTCTATCCTATCCTATCCTCTATCCTATCCTATCCTCTAATCCTATCCTCTATCCTATCCTATCCTCTATTCTATCCTATCCTCTATCCTATACTATCCTCTATCCTATCCTATCCTCTATCCTATCCTATCCTCTATCCTATCCTATCCTCTATCCTATCCTATCCAATACTCTATCCTATCCTCTATCCTATCCTCTATCCTATCCTATCTTTTATCCTATCCTATCCTCTATTCTATCCTATCCTTTATCCTATCCTATCCTCTATCCTATCCTATCATCTATCCTATACTATCACCTATCCTATTATATCCTCTATCCTATCCTATCCTCTATCATATCCTATCCTCTATCCTATCCTCTATCCTATCCTATCCTCTATCCTATCCTATCCTCTATCCTATCCTATCCTCTATCCTATCCTATCCTCTATCCTATCCTATCCTCTATCCTATCCTATCCTCTATCCTATCCTATCCAATACTCTATCCTATCCTCTATCCTATCCTCTATCCTATCCTATCTTTTATCCTATCCTATCCTCTATTCTATCCTATCCTTTATCTATCCTATCCTCTATCCTATCCTATCATCTATCCTATACTATCACCTATCCTATTTATATCCTCTATCCTATCCTATCCTCTATCCTATCCTAATCCTCTATCCTATCCTATCCTCTATCCTATCCTATCCTCTATTCTATCCTATCCTCTATCCTATACTATCCTCTATCCTATCCTATCCTCTATCATATCCTATCCTCTATCCTATCCTATCCTCTATCCTATCCTATCCTCTATCCTATCCTCTATCCTATCCTATCCTCTATTCTATCCTATCCTCTATCCTATACTATCCTCTATCCTATCCTATCCTCTATCCTATCCTATCCTCTATCCTATCCTATCCTCTCTATCCTATCCTATCCAATACTCTATCCTATCCTCTATCCTATCCTCTATCCTATCCTATCTTTTATCCTATCCTATCCTCTATTCTATCCTATCCTTTATCCTATCCTATCCTCTATCCTATCCTATCATCTATCCTATACTATCACCTATCCTATTATATCCTCTATCCTATACTATCCTCTACCTTATCCTATCCTCTATCCTATCCAATTACCTATCCTATCCTCTATCCTATCCTATCCTCTATCCTATCCTATCCTGTATCCTATTCCTATCCTCTATCCTATCCTATCTTCTATCCTATCCTATCCTATCCTCTATCCTATCCTATCCTCTATCCTATCCTCTATCCCATCCTATCCTCTATCCTATCCTATCCTCTGTCCTATCCTATCCTCTATCCTATCCTATCATCTATCCTATCCTATCCTCTTCCTCTATCCTATCTTCTATCCTATCCTATCCTCTATCCTATCCTTTCCTCAATCCTATCCTATCCTCTATCCTATCCTATCCTCTATCCTATCCTATCCTATCCTCTATCCTATCCTATCCTATCCTCTATCCTATCCTATCCTCTATCCTATCCTATCCTCTATCCAATCCTTCCTTTATCCTATCCTATCCAATTACCTATCCTATCCTCTATCCTATCCTATCCTCTATCCTATCCTAATCCTCTATCCTATCCTACCCTATCCTCTATCCCTATCCTATCCTATCCTCTATCCTATCCTACCCTATCCTCTATCCTATACTATCCCCTATCCTATTATATCGTCTATCCTATCCTATCCTCTACTTATCCTATACTCTATCCTATCCTATCCTCTATCCTATCCTCTATCCCTATCCTATCCTCTATTCTATCCTATCCCTCTATCCTATACTATCCTCTATCCTATCCTATCCTATCCTCTATCCTATCCTATCCTCTATCCTATCCTATCCTCTATCCTATCCTATCCTCAATTCTATCCTATCCTCTATCCTATACTATCCTCTATCCTATCCTATCCTCTATCATATCCTATCCTCTATCCTATCCTATCCTCTATCCTATCCTATCCTCTATCCTATCCTCTATCCTATCCTATCCTCTATCCTATCCTATCCTCTATCCCTATCCAATCCTCTATCCTATCCTATCCTCTATCCTATCCTATCCTCTATCCTATCCTATCTCTATCCTATCCTATCCTCTATCCTATCTATCCAATACTCTATCCTATCCTCTATCCTATCCTCTATCCTATCCTATCTTTTATCCTATCCTATCCTCTATTCTATCCTATCCTTTATCCTATCCTATCCTCTATCCTATCCTATCATCTATCCTATACTATCACCTATCCTATTATATCCTCTATCCATATCCTATCCTCTATCCTATCCTATCCTCTATCCTATCCTATCCTCTATCCTATCCTATCCTCTATTCTATCCTATCCTCTATCCTATACTATCCTCTACCTTCCTATCCTATCCTCTATCATATCCTATCCTCTATCCTATCCTATCCTCTATCCTATTCCTATCCTCTATCCTATCCTCTATCCTATCCTATCCTCTATTCTATCCTATCCTCTATCCTATACTATCCTCTATCCTATCCTATCCTCTATCCTATCCTATCCTCTATCCTATCCTATCCTCTATCCTATCCTATCCAATACTCTATCCTATCCTCTATCCTATCCTCTATCCTATCCTATCTTTTATCCTATCCTATCCTCTATTCTATCCTATCCTTTATCCTATCCTATCCTCTATCCTATCCTATCATCTATCCTATACTATCACCTATCCTATTATATCCTCTATCCTATCCTATCCTCTACCTTATCCTATACTCTATCCTATCCAATTACCTATCCTATCCTCTATCCTATCCTATCCTATCCTCTATCCTATCCTATCCTCTATCCTATACTATCCTCTATCCTATCCTATCCTCTATCCTATCCCTGTCCTCTATACCATCCTATCCTGTATCCTATCCTATCCTCTATCCTATCCTATCCTTTATCCTATCCTATCCTCTATTCTATTCTATCCTCTATCCTATACTATCCTCTATCCTATCCTATCCTCTATCCTATCCTATCCTTCTATCCTATCCTATCCTCTATCCTATCCTATCCTCTATCCTATCCTATCCTCTATCCTATCCTATCCTCTATCGTATCCTATCCTCTATCCTATCCTCTATCCAGCCTCTATCCTATCCTCTATCCTATCCTCTATTATATCCTATCCTCTATCCTATCCTCTATCCTATCCTATCCTCTATCCTATCCTCTATCCTATCGTATGCTCTATCCTATCCTATCCTCTATCCTATCCTATCCTCTATCCTATCCTCTATCCTATCCTCTATCCTATCCTCTATCCTATCCTATCCTCTGTCCCATCCTATCCTCTATCCTAGTCCTATCCTCTATCCTATCCTATCCTCTATCCTATCCTATCCTCTATCCTATCCTATCCTCTATCCTATGATATCCTCTTTCCTATCCTATCCTCTATCCTATCCTATCCTTCCTCTATCCTATCCTTTCCTCAATCCTAGTTATATCCTCTATCCTATCCTATCCTCTATCCTATCCTATCCTCTATTCCTATCCTATCCTATCCTATCCTCTATCCTATCCTATCCTATCCTCTATCCTATCCTATCCTCTATCCTATCCTATCCTCTATCCTATCCTATCCTCTATCCTATCCTATCCTCTATCCTATCCTATCCTCTATCCTATCCTATCCTCTATCCTATACTATCCTCTACCTTATCCTATCCTCTATCCTATCCAATTACGTATCCTATCCTCTATCCTATCCTTTCCTCTATCCTATCCTATCCTCTATCCGATCCTCTATCCTATCCTATCCTCTATCCTATCCTCTATCCTATCCTCTATCCTATCCTATCCTATCCTCTATCCTATCCTAACCTTTATCCTATCCTATCCTCTACCCTATCCTATCCTCCTCTATCCTATCCTCTATCCTATCCTCTATCCCATTCTATCCTCTATCCTATCCTATCCTCTATCCTATCCTATCCTCTATCCTATCCTATCCTCTATCCTATCCTATCCTTTATCCTATCCTATCCTCTATCCTATCCTATCCTCTATCCTATCCTATCCTCTATCCTATCCTATCCTCTATCCTATCCTATCCTCTATCCTATCCTATCCTTTATCCTATCCTATCCTCTATTCTATCCTATCCTTTACCCTATCCTCTATCCTATACTATCCCCTATCCTATTATATCGTCTATCCTATCCTATCCTCTACCTTATCCTATCCTTTATCCTATCCTATCCTCTATCCTATCCTATCATCTATCCTATACTATCACCTATCCTATTATATCCTCTATCCTATCCTATCCTCTACCTTATCCTATACTCTATCCTATCCAATTACCTATCCTATCCTCTATCCTATCCAATCCTATCCTCTATCCTATCCTATCCTCTATCCTATACTATCCTCTATCCTATCCTATCCTCTATCCTATCCTATCCTCTATCCTATCCTATCCTCTATCCTATCCAATCCTCTATCCTATCCTATCCTATCCTCCATCCTATCCTATCCTCTATCCTATCCTATCCTCTATCCTATCCTATTCTCTATCCTATCCTATCCTCTATCCTATACTATCCTCTACCTTATCCTATCCTCTATCCTATCCAATTACGTATCCTATCCTCTATCCCTATCCTTTCCTCTATCCTATCCTATCCTCTATCCGATCCTCTATCCCATCCTATCCTCTATCCTATCCTCTATCCTATCCTCTATCCTACCCTCTATCCTATCCTATCCTATCCTCTATCCTATCCTATCCTTTATCCGATCCTATCCTCTATTCTATCCTATCCTTTATCCTATCCTCTATCCTATACTATCCCCTATCCTATTATATCGTCTATCCTATCCTCTATCCTATCCTCTATCCTATCCTCTATCCCATCCTATCCTCTATCCTATCCTATCCTCTATCCTATCCTATCCTACATCCTATCCTATCCTCTATCCTATCCTATCCTCTATCCTATCCTATCCTCTATCCTATCCTATCCTCTATCCTATCCTATCCTCTATCCTATCCTATCCTCTATCCTATCCGATCCTCTATCCTATCCTATCCTCTATCATATCCTATCCTATCCTCTATCCTATCCTATCCTCTATCCTATCCTATCCTTTATCCTATCCTATCCTCTATCCTACCCTATCCTCTATCCTATACTATCCTCTACCTTATCCTATCCTCTATCCTATCCAATTACCTATCCTATCCTCTATCCTATCCTATCCTCTATCCTATCCTATCCTGTATCCTATCCTATCCTCTATCCAGCCTATCCTCTATCCTATCCTATCCTCAAATCTATCCTATCCTCTATCCTATCCTATCCTATCCTCTATCCTATCCTATCCTATCCTCTATCCTATCCTATCCTCTATCCTATCCTATCCTCTATCCTATCCTATCCTCTATCCAATCCTATCCTTTATCCTATCCTATCCAATTACCTATCCTATCCTCTATCCTATCCTATCCTCTATCCTACCCTATCCTCTATCCTATACTATCCTCTACCTTATCCTATCCTCTATCCTATCCAATTACCTATCCTATCCTCTATCCTATCCTATCCTCTATCCTATCCTATCCTGTATCCTATCCTATCCTCTATCCAGCCTATCCTCTATCCTATCCTATCCTCAAATCTATCCTATCCTATCCTATCCTCTATCCTATCCTCTATCCTATCCTATCCTATCCTCTATCCTATCCTATCCTCTATCCTATCCTCTATCCTATCCTATCCTCTATCCTATCCTATCCTCTATCCTATCCTATCCTCTATCCTATCCTATCCTCTATCCTATCCTATCCTCTATCCTATCCTATCCTCTATCCTATCCTATCCTCTATCCTATCCTATCCTCTATCCTATCCTATCCTCTATCCTATCCTATCCTATCCTCTATCCTATCCTATCCTATCCTCTATCCTATCCTACCCTATCCTCTATCCTATCCTCTATCCTATCCTCTATCCTATCCTATCCTCTATCCTATCCTATGCTCTATCCTATCCTATCCTCTATCCTATCCTATCCTCTATCCTATCCTCTATCCTATCCTCTATCCTATCCTCTATCCTATCCTATCCTCTGTCCCATCCTATCCTCTATCCTATCCTATCCTCTATCCTATCCTATCCTCTATCCTATCCTATCCTCTATCCTATCCTATCCTCTATCCTATGATATCCTCTTTCCTATCCTATCCTCTATCCTATCCTATCCTCTATCCTATCCTTTCCTCAATCCTATTATATCCTCTATCCTATCCTATCCTCTATCCTATCCTATCAACTATCCTATCCTATCCTATCCTCTATCCTATCCTATCCTATCCTCTATCCTATCCTATCCTCTATCCTATCCTATCCTCTATCCTATCCTATCCTCTATCCTATCCTATCCTCTATCCTATCCTATCCTCTATCCTATCCTATCCTCTATCCTATACTATCCTCTACCTTATCCTATCCTCTATCCTATCCAATTACGTATCCTATCCTCTATCCTATCCTTTCCTCTATCCTATCCTATCCTCTATCCGATCCTCTATCCTATCCTATCCTCTATCCTATCCTCTATCCTATCCTCTATCCTATCCTATCCTATCCTCTATCCTATCCTCTATCCTATCCTATCCTATCCTCTATCCTATCCTATCCTTTATCCTATCCTATCCTCTACCTTATCCTATACTCTATCCTATCCTATCCTCTATCCTATCCTATCCTCTATCCTATCCTATCCTCTATCCTATCCTCTATCCCATCCTATCCTCTATCCTATCCTATCCTCTATCCTATCCTATCCTCTATCCTATCCTATCCTCTACCTTATCCTATACTCTATCCTATCCTATCCTCTATCCTATCCTATCCTCTATCCTATCCTATCCTCTATCCTATCCTCTATCCCATCCTATCCTCTATCCTATCCTATCCTCTATCCTATCCTATCCTCTATCCTATCCTATCCTCTATCCTATCCTATCCTCTATCCTATCCTATCCTTTATCCTATCCTATCCTCTATCCTATCCTATCCTCCATCCTATACTATCCTCTACCTCATCCTATCCTCTATCCTATCCAATTACCTATCCTATCCTCTATCCTATCCTATCCTCTATCCTATCCTATCCTCTATCCTATCCTATCCTCTATCCTATCCTATCCTCTATCCTATCCTATCCTCTATCCTATCCTATCCTCTATCCTATCCTATCCTCTATCCTATCCTATCCTCTATCCTATCCTATCCTCTATCCTATCCTATCCTCTATCCTATCCTATCCTATCCTCTATCCTATCCTATCCTATCCTCTATCCTATCCTACCCTATCCTCTATCCTATCCTATCCTTTATCCTATCCTATCCTCTACCTTATCCTATACTCTATCCTATCCAATTACCTATCCTATCCTCTATCCTATCCTATCCTCTCCTCTATCCTATCCTATCCTCTATCCTATAGTATCCTCTATCCTATCCTATCCTCTATCCTATCCTATCCTCTATCCCATCCTATCCTCTATCCTATCCTATCCTCTATCCTATCCTATCCTCTATCCTATCCTATCCTCTATCCTATCCAATCCTCTTTCGTATCCTATCCTCTATCCTATCCTATCCACTATCCTATCCTTTCCTCAATCCTATTATATCCTCTATCCTATCCTATCCTCTATCCTATCCTATCCTCTATCCTATCCTATCCTCTATCCTATCCTATCCTCTATCCTATCCTATCCTCTATCCTATCCTATCCTCTATCCTACCCTATCCTCTATCCTATACTATCCTCTACCTTATCCTATCCTCTATCCTATCCAATTACCTATCCTATCCTCTATCCTATCCTATCCTCTATCCTATCCTATCCTGTATCCTATCCTATCCTCTATCCTATCCTATCTTCTATCCTATCCTATCCTCTATCCTATCCTATCCTCTATCCTATCCTATCCTCTATCCTATCCTCTATCCCATCCTATCCTCTATCCTATCCTATCCTCTGTCCTATCCTATCCTCTATCCTATCCTATCATCTATCCTATCCTATCCTCTTTCCTATCCTATCATCTATCCTATCCTATCCTCTATCCTATCCTTTCCTCAATCCTATCCTATCCTCTATCCTATCCTATCCTCTATCCTATCCTATCCTATCCTCTATCCTATCCTATCCTATCCTCTATCCTATCCTATCCTCTATCCTATCCTATCCTCTATCCAATCCTATCCTTTATCCTATCCTATCCAATTACCTATCCTATCCTCTATCCTATCCTATCCTCTATCGTATCCTATCCTCTATCCTATCCTACCCTATCCTCCATCCTATCCTATCCTATCCTGTATCCTATCCTACCCTATCCTCTATCCTATACTATCCCCTATCCTATTATATCGTCTATCCTATCCTATCCTCTATCTTATCCTATACTCTATCCTATCCTATCCTCTACCCTATCCTATCCTCTATCCTATCCTCTATCCTATCCTCTATCCCATTCTATCCTCTATCCTATCCTATCCTCTATCCTATCCTATCCTCTATCCTATCCTATCCTCTATCCTATCCTATCCTTTATCCTATCCTATCCTCTATCCTATCCTATCCTCTATTCTATACTATCCTCTACCTTATCCTATCCTCTATCCTATCCAATTACCTATCCTATCGTCTGTCCTATCCTATCCTCTATCCTATCCTATCCTCTATCCTATCCTATCCTCTATCCTATCCTATCCTCTATCCTATCCTATCCTTTATCCTATCCTATCCTCTATTCTATCCTATCCTTTACCCTATCCTCTATCCTATACTATCCCCTATCCTATTATATCGTCTATCCTATCCTATCCTCTACCTTATCCTATCCTTTATCCTATCCTATCCTCTATCCTATCCTATCATCTATCCTATACTATCACCTATCCTATTATATCCTCTATCCTATCCTATCCTCTACCTTATCCTATACTCTATCCTATCCAATTACCTATCCTATCCTCTATCCTATCCTATCCTATCCTCTATCCTATCCTATCCTCTATCCTATACTATCCTCTATCCTATCCTATCCTCTATCCTATCCTGTCCTCTATCCTATCCTATCCTCTATCCTATCCAATCCTCTATCCTATCCTATCCTATCCTCCATCCTATCCTATCCTCTATCCTATCCTATCCTCTATCCTATCCTATTCTCTATCCTATCCTATCCTCTATCCTATACTATCCTCTACCTTATCCTATCCTCTATCCTATCCAATTACGTATCCTATCCTCTATCCTATCCTTTCCTCTATCCTATCCTATCCTCTATCCGATCCTCTATCCCATCCTATCCTCTATCCTATCCTCTATCCTATCCTCTATCCTATCCTCTATCCTATCCTCTATCCTATCCTATCCTATCCTCTATCCTATCCTATCCTTTATCCTATCCTATCCTCTATTCTATCCTATCCTTTATCCTATCCTCTATCCTATACTATCCCCTATCCTATTATATCGTCTATCCTATCCTATCCTCTACCTTATCCTATACTCTATCCTATCCTATCCTCTATCCTATCCTATCCTCTATCCTATCCTATCCTCTATCCTATCCTCTATCCTATCCTCTATCCTATCCTCTATCCCATCCTATCCTCTATCCTATCCTATCCTCTATCCTATCCTATCCTACATCCTATCCTATCCTCTATCCTATCCTATCCTCTATCCTATCCTATCCTCTATCCTATCCTATCCTCTATCCTATCCTATCCTCTATCCTATCCTATCCTCTATCCAATCCGATCCTCTATCCTATCCTATCCTCTATCATATCCTATCCTATCCTCTATCCTATCCTATCCTCTATCCTATCCTATCCTTTATCCTATCCTATCCTCTATTCTATCCTATCCTTTATCCTATCCTCTATCCTATACTATCCCCTATCCTATTATATCGTCTATCCTATCCTATCCTCTACCTTATCCTATACTCTATCCTATCCTATCCACTATCCTATCCTATCCTCTATCCTATCCTATCCTCTATCCTATCCTATCCTCTATCCTGTCCTATCCTCTATCCTATCCTATCCTCTATCCTATCCTATCCTCTATCCTATCCTATCCTCTATCCTATCCTATCCTCTATCCTATCCTATCCTCTATCCTATCCTATCCTCTATCCTATCCTATCCTCTATCCTATCCTATCCTCTATCCTATCCTATCCTCTATCCTATCCTATCCTCTATCCTATCCTATCCTCTATCCTATCCTATCCTCTATCCTATCCTATCCTCTATCCTATCCTATCCTCTATCCTATCCTATCCTCTATCCTATCCTATCCTCTATCCTATCCTATCCTCTATCCTATCCTATCCTCTATCCTATCCTATCCTTTATCCTATCCTATCCTCTATCCTATCCTATCCTCTATCCTATCCTATCCTCTATCCTATCCTATCCTTTATCCTATCCTATCCTCTATCATATCCTATCCTATCCTCTATTCTATCCTATCCTTTATCCTATCCTCTATCCTATACTATCCCCTATCCTATTATATCCTCTATCCTATCCTATCCTCTACCTTATCCTATCCTCTATCCGATCCAATTACGTATCCTATCCTCTATCCTATCCTTTCCTCTATCCTATCCTATCCTCTATCCGATCCTCTATCCTATCCTATCCTCTATCCTATCCTCTATCCTATCCTCTATCCTATCCTCTATCCTATCCTATCCTATCCTCTATCCTATCCTATCCTTTATCCTATCCTATCCTCTATTCTATCCTATCCTATCCTATCCTCTACCTTATCCTATACTCTATCCTATCCTATCCTCTATCCTATCCTATCCTCTATCCTATCCTATCCTCTATCCTATTATATCCTCTATCCTATCCTATCCTCTATCCTATCCTATCCTCTATCCTATGATATCCTCTTTCCTATCCTATCCTGTATCCTATCCTATCCTCTATCCTATCCTTTCCGCAATCCTATTCTATCCTCTATCCTATCCTATCCTCTATCCTATCCTATCCTCTATCCTATCCTATCCTCTATCCTATCCTATCCTCTATCCTATCCTATCCTCTATCCTATCCAATCCTCTATCCTATCCTATCCTATCCTCCATCCTATCCTATCCTCTATCCTATCCTATCCTCTATCCTATCCTATCCTCTATCCTATACTATCCTCTACCTTATCCTATCCTCTATCCTATCCAATTACGTATCCTATCCTCTATCCTATCCTTTCCTCTATCCTATCCTATCCTCTATCCGATCCTCTATCCTATCCTATCCTCTATCCTATCCTCTATCCTATCCTATCCTATCCTCTATCCTATCCTATCCTCTATCCTATCCTATCCTATCCTCTATCCTATCCTTTCGTCTATCCTATCCTATCCTCTATCCAATCCTATCCTTTATCCTATCCTATCCTCTATCCTACCTTATCCTATCCTTTATCCTATCCTCTATCCTATACTATCCCCTATCCTATTATATCCTCTATCCTATCCTATCCTCTACCTTATCCTATCCTCTATCCTATCCAATTACGTATCCTATCCTCTATCCTATCCTATCCTCTATCCGATCCTCTATCCTATCCTATCCTCTATCCTATCCTCTATCCTATCCTCTATCCTATCCTCTATCCTATCCTATCCTATCCTCTATCCTATCCTATCCTTTATCCTATCCTATCCTCTATTCTATCCTATCCTTTATCCTATCCTCTATCCTATACTATCCCCTATCCTATTATATCGTCTATCCTATCCTATCCTCTACCTTATCCTATACTCTATCCTATCCTATCCTCTATCCTATCCTATCCTCTATCCCATCCTATCCTCTATCCTATCTTATCCTCTATCCTATCCTATCCTCTATCCTATCCTATCCTCTATCCTATCCTATCCTCTATCCTATCCTATCCTCTATCGTATCCTATCCTCTATCCTATCCTCTATCCTATCCTCTATCCTATCCTATCCTCTATCCTATCCTATCCTGTATCCTATGATATCCTCTTTCCTATCCTATCCTCTATCCTATCCTATCCTCTATCCTATCCTATCCTCTATCCTATCCTATCCTCTATCCTATCCTATCCTCTATCCTATCCTATCCTATCCTCTATCCTATCCTATCCTATCCTCTATCCTATCCTACCCTATCCTCTATCCTATCCTCTATCCTATCCTCTATCCTATCCTATCCTCTATCCTATCCTATGCTCTATCCTATCCTATCCTCTATCCTATCCTATCCTCTATCCTATCCTCTATCCTATCCTCTATCCTATCCTATCCTCTGTCCCATCCTATCCTCTATCCTATCCTATCCTCTATCCTATCCTATCCTCTATCCTATCCTATCCTCTATCCTATCCTATCCTCTATCCTATGATATCCTCTTTCCTATCCTATCCTCTATCCTATCCTATCCTCTATCCTATCCTTTCCTCAATCCTATTATATCCTCTATCCTATCCTATCCTCTATCCTATCCTATCCTATCCTCTATCCTATCCTATCCTATCCTCTATCCTATCCTATCCTCTATCCTATCCTATCCTCTATCCTATCCTATCCTCTATCCTATCCTATCCTCTATCCTATCCTATCCTCTATCCTATCCTATCCTCTATCCTATACTATCCTCTACCTTATCCTATCCTCTATCCTATCCAATTACGTATCCTATCCTCTATCCTATCCTTTCCTCTATCCTATCCTATCATCTATCCGATCCTCTATCCTATCCTATCCTCTATCCTATCCTCTATCCTATCCTCTATCCTATCCTCTATCCTATCCTATCCTATCCTCTATCCTATCCTCTATCCTATCCTATCCTATCCTCTATCCTATCCTATCCTTTATCCTATCCTATCCTCTACCCTATCCTATCCTCTATCCTATCCTCTATCCTATCCTCTATCCCATTCTATCCTCTATCCTATCCTATCCTCTATCCTATCCTATCCTCTATCCTATCCTATCCTCTATCCTATCCTATCCTTTATCCTATCCTATCCTCTATCCTATCCTATCCTCTATCCTATACTATCCTCTACCTTATCCTATCCTCTATCCTATCCAATTACCTATCCTATCGTCTGTCCTATCCTATCCTCTATCCTATCCTATCCTCTATCCTATCCTATCCTCTATCCTATCCTATCCTCTATCCTATCCTATCCTTTATCCTATCCTATCCTCTATCCTATCCTATCATCTATCCTATACTATCACCTATCCTATTATATCCTCTATCCTATCCTATCCTCTACCTTATCCTATACTCTATCCTATCCAATTACCTATCCTATCCTCTATCCTATCCTATCCTATCCTCTATCCTATCCTATCCTCTATCCTATACTATCCTCTATCCTATCCTATCCTCTATCCTATCCTATCCTCCATCCTATCCTATCCTCTATCCTATCCTATCCTCTATCCTATCCAATCCTCTATCCTATCCTATCCTATCCTCCATCCTATCCTATCCTCTATCCTATCCTATCCTCTATCCTATCCTATCCTCTATCCTATCCTATCCTCTACCTTATCCTATCCTCTATCCTATCCAATTACGTATCGTATCCTCTATCCTATCCTTTCCTCTATCCTATCCTATCCTCTATCCGATCCTCTATCCCATCCTATCCTCTATCCTATCCTCTATCCTATCCTCTATCCTATCCTCTATCCTATCCTATCCTATCCTCTATCCTATCCTATCCTTTATCCTATCCTATCCTCTATTCTATCCTATCCTTTATCCTATCCTCTATCCTATACTATCCCCTATCCTATTATATCGTCTATCCTATCCTATCCTCTACCTTATCCTATACTCTATCCTATCCTATCCTCTATCCTATCCTATCCTCTATCCTATCCTATCCTCTATCCTATCCTCTATCCTATCCTCTATCCTATCCTCTATCCCATCCTATCCTCTATCCTATCCTATCCTCTATCCTATCCTATCCTACATCCTATCCTATCCTCTATCCTATCCTATCCTCTATCCTATCCTATCCTCTATCCTATCCTATCCTCTATCCTATCCTATCCTCTATCCTATCCTATCCTCTATCCTATCCGATCCTCTATCCTATCCTATCCTCTATCATATCCTATCCTATCCTCTATCCTATCCTATCCTCTATCCTATCCTAGCCTTTATCCTATCCTATCCTCTATTCTATCCTATCCTTTATCCTATCCTCTATCCTATACTATCCCCTATCCTATTATATCGTCTATCCTATCCTATCCTCTACCTTATCCTATACTCTATCCTATCCTATCCACTATCCTATCCTATCCTCTATCCTATCCTATCCTCTATCCTATCCTATCCTCTATCCTGTCCTATCCTCTATCCTATCCTATCCTCTATCCTATCCTATCCTCTATCCTATCCTATCCTCTATCCTATCCTATCCTCTATCCTATCCTATCCTCTATCCTATCCTATCCTCTATCCTATCCTATCCTCTATCCTATCCTATCCTCTATCCTATCCTATCCTCTATCCTATCCTATCCTCTATCCTATCCTATCCTCTATCCTATCCTATCCTCTATCCTATCCTATCCTCTATCCTATCCTATCCTCTATCCTATCCTATCCTCTATCCTATCCTATCCTCTATCCTATCCTATCCTCTATCCTATCCTATCCTCTATCCTATCCTATCCTCTATCCTATCCTATCCTCTATCCTATCCTATCCTTTATCCTATCCTATCCTCTATCCTATCCTATCCTCTATCCTATCCTATCCTCTATCCTATCCTATCCTTTATCCTATCCTATCCTCTATCATATCCTATCCTATCCTCTATTCTATCCTATCCTTTATCCTATCCTCTATCCTATACTATCCCCTATCCTATTATATCCTCTATTCTATCCTATCCTTTATCCTATCCTCTATCCTATACTATCCCCTATCCTATTATATCCTCTATCCTATCCTATCCTCTACCTTATCCTATCCTCTATCCGATCCAATTACGTATCCTATCCTCTATCCTATCCTTTCCTCTATCCTATCCTATCCTCTATCCGATCCTCTATCCTATCCTATCCTCTATCCTATCCTCTATCCTATCCTCTATCCTATCCTCTATCCTATCCTATCCTATCCTCTATCCTATCCTATCCTTTATCCTATCCTATCCTCTATCCGATCCTCTATCCTATCCTATCCTCTACCTTATCCTATACTCTATCCTATCCTATCCTCTATCCTATCCTATCCTCTATCCTATCCTATCCTCTATCCTATCCTATCCTCTATCCTATCCTCTATCCCATCCTATCCTCTATCCTATCCTATCCTCTATCCTATCCTATCCTCTATCCTATCCTATCCTCTACCTTATCCTATACTCTATCCTATCCTATCCTCTATCCTATCCTATCCTCTATCCTATCCTATCCTCTATCCTATCCTCTATCCCATCCTATCCTCTATCCTATCCTATCCTCTATCCTATCCTATCCTCTATCCTATCCTATCCTCTATCCTATCCTATCCTCTATCCTATCCTATCCTCTACCTTATCCTATACTCTATCCTATCCAATTACCTATCCTATCCTCTATCCTATCCTATCCTATCCTCTATCCTATCCTATCCTCTATCCTATACTATCCTCTATCCTATCCTATCCTCTATCCTATCCTGTCCTCTATCCTATCCTATCCTCTATCCTATCCAATCCTCTATCCTATCCTATCCTATCCTCCATCCTATCCTATCCTCTATCCTATCCTATCCTCTATCCTATCCTATTCTCTATCCTATCCTATCCTCTATCCTATAGTATCCTCTACCTTATCCTATCCTATATCCTATCCAATTACGTATCCTATCCTCTATCCTATCCTTTCCTCTATCCTATCCTATCCTCTATCCGATCCTCTATCCCATCCTATCCTCTATCCTATCCTCTATCCTATCCTCTATCCTATCCTCTATCCTATCCTATCCTATCCTCTATCCTATCCTATCCTTTATCCTATCCTATCCTCTATTCTATCCTATCCTTTATCCTATCCTCTATCCTATACTATCCCCTATCCTATTATATCGTCTATCCTATCCTATCCTCTACCTTATCCTATACTCTATCCTATCCTATCCTCTATCCTATCCTATCCTCTATCCTATCCTATCCTCTATCCTATCCTCTATCCTATCCTCTATCCTATCCTCTATCCCATCCTATCCTCTATCCTATCCTATCCTCTATCCTATCCTATCCTACATCCTATCCTATCCTCTATCCTATCCTATCCTCTATCCTATCCTATCCTCTATCCTATCCTATCCTCTATCCTATCCTATCCTCTATCCTATCCTATCCTCTATCCTATCCTATCCTCTATCCTATCCGATCCTCTATCCTATCCTATCCTCTATCATATCCTATCCTATCCTCTATCCTATCCTATCCTCTATCCTATCCTATCCTTTATCCTATCCTATCCTCTATTCTATCCTATCCTTTATCCTATCCTCTATCCTATACTATCCCCTATCCTATTATATCGTCTATCCTATCCTATCCTCTACCTTATCCTATACTCTATCCTATCCTATCCACTATCCTATCCTATCCTCTATCCTATCCTATCCTCTATCCTATCCTATCCTCTATCCTGTCCTATCCTCTATCCTATCCTATCCTCTATCCTATCCTATCCTCTATCCTATCCTATCCTCTATCCGATCCAATTACGTATCCTATCCTCTATCCTATCCTTTCCTCTATCCTATCCTATCCTCTATCCGATCCTCTATCCTATCCTATCCTCTATCCTATCCTCTATCCTATCCTCTATCCTATCCTCTATCCTATCCTATCCTATCCTCTATCCTATCCTATCCTTTATCCTATCCTATCCTCTATCCGATCCTCTATCCTATCCTATCCTCTACCTTATCCTATACTC
Source organism: Halictus rubicundus (assembly GCF_050948215.1). Taxonomy (NCBI): domain Eukaryota; kingdom Metazoa; phylum Arthropoda; class Insecta; order Hymenoptera; family Halictidae; genus Halictus; species Halictus rubicundus. The sequence goes on from NW_027489533.1 coordinate 23,428, forward strand.
TATCCTATCCTATCCTCTATCCTATCCTATCCTCTATCCTATCCTATCCTCTATCCTATCCTATCCTCTATCCTATCCTCTATCCCATCCTATCCTCTATCCTATCCTATCCTCTATCCTATCCTATCCTCTATCCTATCCTATCCTCTACCTTATCCTATACTCTATCCTATCCTATCCTCTATCCTATCCTATCCTCTATCCTATCCTATCCTCTATCCTATCCTATCCTCTATCCTATCCTCTATCCCATCCTATCCTCTATCCTATCCTATCCTCTATCCTATCCTATCCTCTATCCTATCCTATCCTCTATCCTATCCTATCCTCTATCCTATCCTATCCTCTACCTTATCCTATACTCTATCCTATCCAATTACCTATCCTATCCTCTATCCTATCCTATCCTATCCTCTATCCTATCCTATCCTCTATCCTATACTATCCTCTATCCTATCCTATCCTCTATCCTATCCTGTCCTCTATCCTATCCTATCCTCTATCCTATCCAATCCTCTATCCTATCCTATCCTATCCTCCATCCTATCCTATCCTCTATCCTATCCTATCCTCTATCCTATCCTATTCTCTATCCTATCCTATCCTCTATCCTATAGTATCCTCTACCTTATCCTATCCTCTATCCTATCCAATTACGTATCCTATCCTCTATCCTATCCTTTCCTCTATCCTATCCTATCCTCTATCCGATCCTCTATCCCATCCTATCCTCTATCCTATCCTCTATCCTATCCTCTATCCTATCCTCTATCCTATCCTATCCTATCCTCTATCCTATCCTATCCTTTATCCTATCCTATCCTCTATTCTATCCTATCCTTTATCCTATCCTCTATCCTATACTATCCCCTATCCTATTATATCGTCTATCCTATCCTATCCTCTACCTTATCCTATACTCTATCCTATCCTATCCTCTATCCTATCCTATCCTCTATCCTATCCTATCCTCTATCCTATCCTCTATCCTATCCTCTATCCTATCCTCTATCCCATCCTATCCTCTATCCTATCCTATCCTCTATCCTATCCTATCCTACATCCTATCCTATCCTCTATCCTATCCTATCCTCTATCCTATCCTATCCTCTATCCTATCCTATCCTCTATCCTATCCTATCCTCTATCCTATCCTATCCTCTATCCTATCCTATCCTCTATCCTATCCGATCCTCTATCCTATCCTATCCTCTATCATATCCTATCCTATCCTCTATCCTATCCTATCCTCTATCCTATCCTATCCTTTATCCTATCCTATCCTCTATTCTATCCTATCCTTTATCCTATCCTCTATCCTATACTATCCCCTATCCTATTATATCGTCTATCCTATCCTATCCTCTACCTTATCCTATACTCTATCCTATCCTATCCACTATCCTATCCTATCCTCTATCCTATCCTATCCTCTATCCTATCCTATCCTCTATCCTGTCCTATCCTCTATCCTATCCTATCCTCTATCCTATCCTATCCTCTATCCTATCCTATCCTCTATCCTATCCTATCCTCTATCCTATCCTATCCTCTATCCTATCCTATCCTCTATCCTATCCTATCCTCTATCCTATCCTATCCTCTATCCTATCCTATCCTCTATCCTATCCTATCCTCTATCCTATCCTATCCTCTATCCTATCCTATCCTCTATCCTATCCTATCCTCTATCCTATCCTATCCTCTATCCTATCCTATCCTCTATCCTATCCTATCCTCTATCCTATCCTATCCTCTATCCTATCCTATCCTCTATCCTATCCTATCCTTTATCCTATCCTATCCTCTATCCTATCCTATCCTCTATCCTATCCTATCCTCTATCCTATCCTATCCTTTATCCTATCCTATCCTTTATCCTATCCTCTATCCTATACTATCCCCTATCCTATTATATCCTCTATCCTATCCTATCCTCTACCTTATCCTATCCTCTATCCGATCCAATTACGTATCCTATCCTCTATCCTATCCTTTCCTCTATCCTATCCTATCCTCTATCCGATCCTCTATCCTATCCTATCCTCTATCCTATCCTCTATCCTATCCTCTATCCTATCCTCTATCCTATCCTATCCTATCCTCTATCCTATCCTATCCTTTATCCTATCCTATCCTCTATTCTATCCTATCCTTTATCCTATCCTCTATCCTATACTATCCCCTATCCTATTATATCCTCTATCCTATCCTATCCTCTACCTTATCCTATCCTCTATCCGATCCAATTACGTATCCTATCCTCTATCCTATCCTTTCCTCTATCCTATCCTATCCTCTATCCGATCCTCTATCCTATCCTATCCTCTATCCTATCCTCTATCCTATCCTCTATCCTATCCTCTATCCTATCCTATCCTATCCTCTATCCTATCCTATCCTTTATCCTATCCTATCCTCTATTCTATCCTATCCTTTATCCTATCCTCTATCCTATACTATCCCCTATCCTATTATATCGTCTATCCTATCCTATCCTCTACCTTATCCTATACTCTATCCTATCCTATCCTCTATCCTATCCTATCCTCTATCCTATCCTATCCTCTATCCTATTATATCCTCTATCCTATCCTATCCTCTATCCTATCCTATCCTCTATCCTATGATATCCTCTTTCCTATCCTATCCTCTATCCTATCCTTTCCGCAATCCTATTCTATCCTCTATCCTATCCTATCCTCTATCCTATCCTATCCTCTATCCTATCCTATCCTCTATCCTATCCTATCCTCTATCCTATCCTATCCTCTATCCTATCCAATCCTCTATCCTATCCTATCCTATCCTCCATCCTATCCTATCCTCTATCCTATCCTATCCTCTATCCTATCCTATCCTCTATCCTATACTATCCTCTACCTTATCCTATCCTCTATCCTATCCAATTACGTATCCTATCCTCTATCCTATCCTTTCCTCTATCCTATCCTATCCTCTATCCGATCCTCTATCCTATCCTATCCTCTATCCTATCCTCTATCCTATCCTATCCTATCCTCTATCCTATCCTATCCTCTATCCTATCCTATCCTCTATCCTATCCTATCCTATCCTCTATCCTATCCTATCGTCTATCCTATCCTATCCTCTATCCAATCCTATCCTTTATCCTATCCTATCCTCTATCCTACCTTATCCTATCCTTTATCCTATCCTCTATCCTATACTATCCCCTATCCTATTATATCCTCTATCCTATCCTATCCTCTACCTTATCCTATCCTCTATCCTATCCAATTACGTATCCTATCCTCTATCCTATCCTATCCTCTATCCGATCCTCTATCCTATCCTATCCTCTATCCTATCCTCTATCCTATCCTCTATCCTATCCTCTATCCTATCCTATCCTATCCTCTATCCTATCCTATCCTTTATCCTATCCTATCCTCTATTCTATCCTATCCTTTATCCTATCCTCTATCCTATACTATCCCCTATCCTATTATATCGTCTATCCTATCCTATCCTCTACCTTATCCTATACTCTATCCTATCCTATCCTCTATCCTATCCTATCCTCTATCCCATCCTATATTCTATCCTATCTTATCCTCTATCCTATCCTATCCTCTATCCTATCCTATCCTCTATCCTATCCTATCCTCTATCCTATCCTATCCTCTATCGTATCCTATCCTCTATCCTATCCTCTATCCTATCCTCTATCCTATCCTATCCTCTATCCTATCCTATCCTGTATCCTATGATATCCTCTTTCCTATCCTATCCTCTATCCTATCCTATCCTCTATCCTATCCTTTCCTCAATCCTATTATATCCTCTATCCTATCCTATCCTCTATCCTATCCTATCCTCTATCCTATCCTATCCTCTATCCTATCCTATCCTCTATCCTATCCTATCCTCTATCCTATCCAATCCTCTATCCTATCCTATCCTATCCTCCATCCTATCCTATCCTCTATCCTATCCTATCCTCTATCCTATCCTATCCTCTATCCTATCCTATCCTCTACCTTATCCTATCCTCTATCCTATCCAATTACGTATCCTATCCTCTATCCTATCCTATCCTCTATCCGATCCTCTATCCTATCCTATCCTCTATCCTATCCTCTATCCTATCCTCTATCCTATCCTCTATCCTATCCTCTATCCTATCCTATCCTATCCTCTATCCTATCCTATCCTCTATCCTATCCTATCCTCTATCCTATCCTATCCTGTATCCTATCCTATCCTCTATCCTACCCTATCCTCTATCCTATACTATCCTCTACCTTATCCTATCCTCTATCCTATCCAATTACCTATCCTATCCTCTATCCTATCCTATCCTATATCCTATCCTATCCTGTATCCTATCCTATCCTCTATCCAGCCTATCCTCTATCCTATCCTATCCTCAAATCTATCCTATCCTCTATCCTATCCTATCCTATCCTCTATCCTATCCTATCCTATCCTCTATCCTATCCTATCCTCTATCCTATCCTATCCTCTATCCAATCCTATCCTTTATCCTATCCTATCCAATTACCTATCCTATCCTCTATCCTATCCTATCCTCTATCCTACCCTATCCTCTATCCTATACTATCCTCTACCTTATCCTATCCTCTATCCTATCCAATTACCTATCCTATCCTCTATCCTATCCTATCCTCTATCCTATCCTATCCTGTATCCTATCCTATCCTCTATCCAGCCTATCCTCTATCCTATCCTATCCTCAAATCTATCCTATCCTCTATCCTATCCTATCCTATCCTCTATCCTATCCTATCCTATCCTCTATCCTATCCTATCCTCTATCCTATCCTATCCTCTATCCTATCCTATCCTCTATCCTATCCTATCCTCTATCCTATCCTATCCTCTATCCTATCCTATCCTCTATCCTATCCTATCCTCTATCCTATCCTATCCTCTATCCTATCCTATCCTCTATCCTATCCTATCCTCTATCCTATCCTATCCTCTATCCTATCCTATCCTCTATCCTATCCTATCCTCTATCCTATCCTATCCTCTATCCTATCCTATCCTATCCTCTATCCTATCCTATCCTATCCTCTATCCTATCCTACCCTATCCTCTATCCTATCCTCTATCCTATCCTCTATCCTATCCTATCCTCTATCCTATCCTATGCTCTATCCTATCCTATCCTCTATCCTATCCTATCCTCTATCCTATCCTCTATCCTATCCTCTATCCTATCCTATCCTCTGTCCCATCCTATCCTCTATCCTATCCTATCCTCTATCCTATCCTATCCTCTATCCTATCCTATCCTCTATCCTATCCTATCCTCTATCCTATGATATCCTCTTTCCTATCCTATCCTCTATCCTATCCTATCCTCTATCCTATCCTTTCCTCAATCCTATTATATCCTCTATCCTATCCTATCCTCTATCCTATCCTATCTTATCCTATCCTCTATCCTATCCTATCCTTTATCCTATCCTATCCTCTATCCTATCCTATCCTCTATCCTATCCTATCCTTTATCCTATCCTATCCTCTATCCTATCCTATCCTCTATCCTATACTATCCTCTACCTTATCCTATCCTCTATCCTATCCAATTACCTATCCTATCGTCTGTCCTATCCTATCCTCTATCCTATCCTATCCTCTATCCTATCCTATCCTCTATCCTATCCTATCCTCTATCCTATCCTCTATCCTATCCTCTATCCTATCCTATCCTTTATCCTATCCTATCCTCTATCCTATCCTATCATCTATCCTATACTATCACCTATCCTATTATATCCTCTATCCTATCCTATCCTCTACCTTATCCTATACTCTATCCTATCCAATTACCTATCCTATCCTCTATCCTATCCTATCCTATCCTCTATCCTATCCTATCCTCTATCCTATACTATCCTCTATCCTATCCTATCCTCTATCCTATCCTCTATCCTATCCTATCCTGTATCCTATCCAATCCTCTATCCTATCCTATCCTATCCTCCATCCTATCCTATCCTCTATCCTATCCTATCCTCTATCCTATCCAATCCTCTATCCTATCCTATCCTATCCTGCATCCTATCCTATCCTCTATCCTATCCTATCCTCTATCCTATCCTATCCTCTATCCTATCCTCTATCCTATCCTCTATCCTATCCTATCCTATCCTCTATCCTATCCTATCCTTTATCCTATCCTATCCTCTATCCGATCCTCTATCCTATCCTATCCTCTACCTTATCCTATACTCTATCCTATCCTATCCTCTATCCTATCCTATCCTCTATCCTATCCTATCCTCTATCCTATCCTATCCTCTATCCTATCCTCTATCCCATCCTATCCTCTATCCTATCCTATCCTCTATCCTATCCTATCCTCTATCCTATCCTATCCTCTACCTTATCCTATACTCTATCCTATCCTATCCTCTATCCTATCCTATCCTCTATCCTATCCTATCCTCTATCCTATCCTCTATCCCATCCTATCCTCTATCCTATCCTATCCTCTATCCTATCCTATCCTCTATCCTATCCTATCCTCTATCCTATCCTATCCTCTATCCTATCCTATCCTCTACCTTATCCTATACTCTATCCTATCCAATTACCTATCCTATCCTCTATCCTATCCTATCCTATCCTCTATCCTATCCTATCCTCTATCCTATACTATCCTCTATCCTATCCTATCCTCTATCCTATCCTGTCCTCTATCCTATCCTATCCTCTATCCTATCCAATCCTCTATCCTATCCTATCCTATCCTCCATCCTATCCTATCCTCTATCCTATCCTATCCTCTATCCTATCCTATTCTCTATCCTATCCTATCCTCTATCCTATACTATCCTCTACCTTATCCTATCCTCTATCCTATCCAATTACGTATCCTATCCTCTATCCTATCCTTTCCTCTATCCTATCCTATCCTCTATCCGATCCTCTATCCCATCCTATCCTCTATCCTATCCTCTATCCTATCCTCTATCCTATCCTCTATCCTATCCTATCCTATCCTCTATCCTATCCTATCCTTTATCCTATCCTATCCTCTATTCTATCCTATCCTTTATCCTATCCTCTATCCTATACTATCCCCTATCCTATTATATCGTCTATCCTATCCTATCCTCTACCTTATCCTATACTCTATCCTATCCTATCCTCTATCCTATCCTATCCTCTATCCTATCCTATCCTCTATCCTATCCTCTATCCTATCCTCTATCCTATCCTCTATCCCATCCTATCCTCTATCCTATCCTATCCTCTATCCTATCCTATCCTACATCCTATCCTATCCTCTATCCTATCCTATCCTCTATCCTATCCTATCCTCTATCCTATCCTATCCTCTATCCTATCCTATCCTCTATCCTATCCTATCCTCTATCCTATCCTATCCTCTATCCTATCCGATCCTCTATCCTATCCTATCCTCTATCATATCCTATCCTATCCTCTATCCTATCCTATCCTCTATCCTATCCTATCCTTTATCCTATCCTATCCTCTATTCTATCCTATCCTTTATCCTATCCTCTATCCTATACTATCCCCTATCCTATTATATCGTCTATCCTATCCTATCCTCTACCTTATCCTATACTCTATCCTATCCTATCCACTATCCTATCCTATCCTCTATCCTATCCTATCCTCTATCCTATCCTATCCTCTATCCTGTCCTATCCTCTATCCTATCCTATCCTCTATCCTATCCTATCCTCTATCCTATCCTATCCTCTATCCTATCCTATCCTCTATCCTATCCTATCCTCTATCCTATCCTATCCTCTATCCTATCCTATCCTCTATCCTATCCTATCCTCTATCCTATCCTATCCTCTATCCTATCCTATCCTCTATCCTATCCTATCCTCTATCCTATCCTATCCTCTATCCTATCCTATCCTCTATCCTATCCTATCCTCTATCCTATCCTATCCTCTATCCTATCCTATCCTCTATCCTATCCTATCCTCTATCCTATCCTATCCTTTATCCTATCCTATCCTCTATCCTATCCTATCCTCTATCCTATCCTATCCTCTATCCTATCCTATCCTTTATCCTATCCTATCCTTTATCCTATCCTCTATCCTATACTATCCCCTATCCTATTATATCCTCTATCCTATCCTATCCTCTACCTTATCCTATCCTCTATCCGATCCAATTACGTATCCTATCCTCTATCCTATCCTTTCCTCTATCCTATCCTATCCTCTATCCGATCCTCTATCCTATCCTATCCTCTATCCTATCCTCTATCCTATCCTCTATCCTATCCTCTATCCTATCCTATCCTATCCTCTATCCTATCCTATCCTTTATCCTATCCTATCCTCTATTCTATCCTATCCTTTATCCTATCCTCTATCCTATACTATCCCCTATCCTATTATATCCTCTATCCTATCCTATCCTCTACCTTATCCTATCCTCTATCCGATCCAATTACGTATCCTATCCTCTATCCTATCCTTTCCTCTATCCTATCCTATCCTCTATCCGATCCTCTATCCTATCCTATCCTCTATCCTATCCTCTATCCTATCCTCTATCCTATCCTCTATCCTATCCTATCCTATCCTCTATCCTATCCTATCCTTTATCCTATCCTATCCTCTATTCTATCCTATCCTTTATCCTATCCTCTATCCTATACTATCCCCTATCCTATTATATCGTCTATCCTATCCTATCCTCTACCTTATCCTATACTCTATCCTATCCTATCCTCTATCCTATCCTATCCTCTATCCTATCCTATCCTCTATCCTATTATATCCTCTATCCTATCCTATCCTCTATCCTATCCTATCCTCTATCCTATGATATCCTCTTTCCTATCCTATCCTCTATCCTATCCTTTCCGCAATCCTATTCTATCCTCTATCCTATCCTATCCTCTATCCTATCCTATCCTCTATCCTATCCTATCCTCTATCCTATCCTATCCTCTATCCTATCCTATCCTCTATCCTATCCAATCCTCTATCCTATCCTATCCTATCCTCCATCCTATCCTATCCTCTATCCTATCCTATCCTCTATCCTATCCTATCCTCTATCCTATACTATCCTCTACCTTATCCTATCCTCTATCCTATCCAATTACGTATCCTATCCTCTATCCTATCCTTTCCTCTATCCTATCCTATCCTCTATCCGATCCTCTATCCTATCCTATCCTCTATCCTATCCTCTATCCTATCCTATCCTATCCTCTATCCTATCCTATCCTCTATCCTATCCTATCCTCTATCCTATCCTATCCTATCCTCTATCCTATCCTATCGTCTATCCTATCCTATCCTCTATCCAATCCTATCCTTTATCCTATCCTATCCTCTATCCTACCTTATCCTATCCTTTATCCTATCCTCTATCCTATACTATCCCCTATCCTATTATATCCTCTATCCTATCCTATCCTCTACCTTATCCTATCCTCTATCCTATCCAATTACGTATCCTATCCTCTATCCTATCCTATCCTCTATCCGATCCTCTATCCTATCCTATCCTCTATCCTATCCTCTATCCTATCCTCTATCCTATCCTCTATCCTATCCTATCCTATCCTCTATCCTATCCTATCCTTTATCCTATCCTATCCTCTATTCTATCCTATCCTTTATCCTATCCTCTATCCTATACTATCCCCTATCCTATTATATCGTCTATCCTATCCTATCCTCTACCTTATCCTATACTCTATCCTATCCTATCCTCTATCCTATCCTATCCTCTATCCCATCCTATATTCTATCCTATCTTATCCTCTATCCTATCCTATCCTCTATCCTATCCTATCCTCTATCCTATCCTATCCTCTATCCTATCCTATCCTCTATCGTATCCTATCCTCTATCCTATCCTCTATCCTATCCTCTATCCTATCCTATCCTCTATCCTATCCTATCCTGTATCCTATGATATCCTCTTTCCTATCCTATCCTCTATCCTATCCTATCCTCTATCCTATCCTTTCCTCAATCCTATTATATCCTCTATCCTATCCTATCCTCTATCCTATCCTATCCTCTATCCTATCCTATCCTCTATCCTATCCTATCCTCTATCCTATCCTATCCTCTATCCTATCCAATCCTCTATCCTATCCTATCCTATCCTCCATCCTATCCTATCCTCTATCCTATCCTATCCTCTATCCTATCCTATCCTCTATCCTATCCTATCCTCTACCTTATCCTATCCTCTATCCTATCCAATTACGTATCCTATCCTCTATCCTATCCTATCCTCTATCCGATCCTCTATCCTATCCTATCCTCTATCCTATCCTCTATCCTATCCTCTATCCTATCCTCTATCCTATCCTCTATCCTATCCTATCCTATCCTCTATCCTATCCTATCCTCTATCCTATCCTATCCTCTATCCTATCCTATCCTGTATCCTATCCTATCCTCTATCCTACCCTATCCTCTATCCTATACTATCCTCTACCTTATCCTATCCTCTATCCTATCCAATTACCTATCCTATCCTCTATCCTATCCTATCCTATATCCTATCCTATCCTGTATCCTATCCTATCCTCTATCCAGCCTATCCTCTATCCTATCCTATCCTCAAATCTATCCTATCCTCTATCCTATCCTATCCTATCCTCTATCCTATCCTATCCTATCCTCTATCCTATCCTATCCTCTATCCTATCCTATCCTCTATCCTATCCTATCCTCTATCCAATCCTATCCTTTATCCTATCCTATCCAATTACCTATCCTATCCTCTATCCTATCCTATCCTCTATCCTACCCTATCCTCTATCCTATACTATCCTCTACCTTATCCTATCCTCTATCCTATCCAATTACCTATCCTATCCTCTATCCTATCCTATCCTCTATCCTATCCTATCCTGTATCCTATCCTATCCTCTATCCAGCCTATCCTCTATCCTATCCTATCCTCAAATCTATCCTATCCTCTATCCTATCCTATCCTATCCTCTATCCTATCCTATCCTATCCTCTATCCTATCCTATCCTCTATCCTATCCTATCCTCTATCCTATCCTATCCTCTATCCTATCCTATCCTCTATCCTATCCTATCCTCTATCCTATCCTATCCTCTATCCTATCCTATCCTCTATCCTATCCTATCCTCTATCCTATCCTATCCTCTATCCTATCCTATCCTCTATCCTATCCTATCCTCTATCCTATCCTATCCTCTATCCTATCCTATCCTCTATCCTATCCTATCCTCTATCCTATCCTATCCTATCCTCTATCCTATCCTATCCTATCCTCTATCCTATCCTACCCTATCCTCTATCCTATCCTCTATCCTATCCTCTATCCTATCCTATCCTCTATCCTATCCTATGCTCTATCCTATCCTATCCTCTATCCTATCCTATCCTCTATCCTATCCTCTATCCTATCCTCTATCCTATCCTATCCTCTGTCCCATCCTATCCTCTATCCTATCCTATCCTCTATCCTATCCTATCCTCTATCCTATCCTATCCTCTATCCTATCCTATCCTCTATCCTATGATATCCTCTTTCCTATCCTATCCTCTATCCTATCCTATCCTCTATCCTATCCTTTCCTCAATCCTATTATATCCTCTATCCTATCCTATCCTCTATCCTATCCTATCCTATCCTATCCTCTATCCTATCCTATCCTCTATCCTATCCTATCCTCTATCCTATCCTATCCTCTATCCTATCCTATCCTTTATCCTATCCTATCCTCTATCCTATCCTATCCTCTATCCTATACTATCCTCTACCTTATCCTATCCTCTATCCTATCCAATTACCTATCCTATCGTCTGTCCTATCCTATCCTCTATCCTATCCTATCCTCTATCCTATCCTATCCTCTATCCTATCCTATCCTCTATCCTATCCTCTATCCTATCCTATCCTTTATCCTATCCTATCCTCTATCCTATCCTATCATCTATCCTATACTATCACCTATCCTATTATATCCTCTATCCTATCCTATCCTCTACCTTATCCTATACTCTATCCTATCCAATTACCTATCCTATCCTCTATTCTATCCTATCCTATCCTCTATCCTATCCTATCCTCTATCCTATACTATCCTCTATCCTATCCTATCCTCTATCCTATCCTCTATCCTATCCTATCCTCTATCCTATCCAATCCTCTATCCTATCCTATCCTATCCTCCATCCTATCCTATCCTCTATCCTATCCTATCCTCTATCCTATCCAATCCTCTATCCTATCCTATCCTATCCTGCATCCTATCCTATCCTCTATCCTATCCTATCCTCTATCCTATCCTATCCTCTATCCTATCCTATCCTCTACCTTATCCTATCCTCTATCCTATCCAATTACGTATCGTATCCTCTATCCTATCCTTTCCTCTATCCTATCCTATCCTCTATCCGATCCTCTATCCTATCCTATCCTCTACCTTATCCTATACTCTATCCTATCCTATCCTCTATCCTATCCTATCCTCTATCCTATCCTATCCTCTATCCTTTCCTATCCTCTATCCTATCCTCTATCCCATCCTATCCTCTATCCTATCCTATCCTCTATCCTATCCTATCCTCTATCCTATCCTATCCTCTACCTTATCCTATACTCTATCCTATCCTATCCTCTATCCTATCCTATCCTCTATCCTATCCTATCCTCTATCCTATCCTCTATCCCATCCTATCCTCTATCCTATCCTATCCTCTATCCTATCCTATCCTCTATCCTATCCTATCCTCTATCCTATCCTATCCTCTATCCTATCCTATCCTTTATCCTATCCTATCCTCTATCCTATCCTATCCTCCATCCTATACTATCCTCTACCTCATCCTATCCTCTATCCTATCCAATTACCTATCCTATCCTCTATCCTATCCTATCCTCTATCCTATCCTATCCTCTATCCTATCCTATCCTCTATCCTATCCTATCCTCTATCCTATCCTATCCTCTATCCTATCCTATCCTCTATCCTATCCTATCCTCTATCCTATCCTATCCTCTATCCTATCCTATCCTCTATCCTATCCTATCCTCTATCCTATCCTATCCTATCCTCTATCCTATCCTATCCTATCCTCTATCCTATCCTACCCTATCCTCTATCCTATCCTATCCTTTATCCTATCCTATCCTCTACCTTATCCTATACTCTATCCTATCCAATTACCTATCCTATCCTCTATCCTATCCTATCCTATCCTCTATCCTATCCTATCCTCTATCCTATAGTATCCTCTATCCTATCCTATCCTCTATCCTATCCTATCCTCTATCCCATCCTATCCTCTATCCTATCCTATCCTCTATCCTATCCTATCCTCTATCCTATCCTATCCTCTATCCTATCCTATCCTCTTTCGTATCCTATCCTCTATCCTATCCTATCCACTATCCTATCCTTTCCTCAATCCTATTATATCCTCTATCCTATCCTATCCTCTATCCTATCCTATCCTCTATCCTATCCTATCCTCTATCCTATCCTATCCTCTATCCTATCCTATCCTCTATCCTATCCTATCCTCTATCCTACCCTATCCTCTATCCTATACTATCCTCTACCTTATCCTATCCTCTATCCTATCCAATTACCTATCCTATCCTCTATCCTATCCTATCCTCTATCCTATCCTATCCTCTATCCTATCCTCTATCCCATCCTATCCTCTATCCTATCCTATCCTCTGTCCTATCCTATC